>NC_091950.1:131988247-132288247 GCF_031021105.1 Erythrolamprus reginae | reverse complement strand
TTCGCTCCCCCTCTTGCTGGCGGGAGGGCGAGAAGCCCTCCCCAGCACCAGCTCGCCCGCCCTTCGCCGCTCGCCCGCCCTTCGCCCTGGCCGCTTCTTCCCAGCGGAGAAATTCCAGCCCCCACCTGGTCCCGCCCGATCCTCCTCCCTGAGGCAGCTCGCCCTCCCATGGCCGCTTCCTCCACCCTCCATCGCAAGCTATTGCCACCGCAGCCAACGCGCGCTGCGATCTTCAAGCCCGGCTCCTTTCGGCCCAGCATCCCGGGCCAAGCAGCTGCCTTCCGTGACTGAGCCTGGCTGGCCCGGAAGATCGTAGCGCGCGTTGGCTGCAGCGGCGAGCGAAGCCAAGCCGGCAGCAATGTCGCCGCCGCTGCAGCCAACGCGCGCTACGATCTTCCGGGCCAGCCAGGCTCAGTCACGGAAGGCAGCCGCTTGGCCCGGGATGCTGGGCCGAGAGGAGCCAGGCTTGATCCGCTGAGCCTGGCTGGCCCGGAAGATCGTAGCGCGCGTTGGCTGCAGCGGCGGCGACATTGCTGCCGGCTTGGCTTCGCTCGCCGCTGCAGCCAACGCGCGCTACGATCTTCCGGGCCAGCCAGGCTCAGCGGATCAAGCCTGGCTCCTCTCGGCCCAGCATCCCGGGCCAAGCGGCTGCCTTCCGTGACTGAGCCTGGCTGGCCCGGAAGATCGTAGCGCGCGTTGGCTGCAGCGGCGAGTGAAGCCAAGCCGGCAGCAATGTCGCCGCCGCTGCAGCCAACGCGTGCTACGATCTTCCGGGCCAGCCAGGCTCAGTCACGGAAGGCAGCCGCTTGGCCCGGGATGCTGGGCCGAGAGGAGCCAGGCTTGATCCGCTGAGCCTGGCTGGCCCGGAAGATCGTAGCGTGCGTTGGCTGCAGCGGCGGCGACATTGCTGCCGGCTTGGCTTCGCTCGCCGCTGCAGCCAACGCGCGCTACGATCTTACGGGCCAGCCAGGCTCAGCGGATCAAGCCTGGCTCCTCTCGGCCCAGCATCCCGGGCCAAGCGGCTGCCTTCCGTGACTGAGCCTGGCTGGCCCGGAAGATCGTAGCGCGCGTTGGCTGCAGCGGCGAGCGAAGCCAAGCCGGCAGCAATGTCGCCGCCGCTGCAGCCAACGCGCGCTACGATCTTCCGGGCCAGCCAGGCTCAGTCACGGAAGGCAGCCGCTTGGCCCGGGATGCTGGGCCGAGAGGAGCCGGGCTTGATCCGCTGAGATCGTAGCGCGCGGCGGCTGCAGCGGCGGCGACATTGCTGCCGGCTTGGCTTCGCTCGCTCGCCGCTGAGGAGCCGAAGATTGGGGGGCGGCGCGGCTCTTTTAAAACATCGCCGCCGACATGGGGGGCTTGCTAGCACCCCCCCAAACCCGGGTTGGGGGTTCGGGGGGTGCTAGCGAGCCCCCCATGTCGGCGGCGATGTTTTAAAAGAGCCGCGCCGCCCCCCAATCTTCGGCTCCTCAGCGGCGAGCGAGCGAAGCCAAGCCGGCAGCAATGTCGCCGCCGCTGCAGCCAACGCGCGCTACGATCTTCCGGGCCAGCCAGGCTCAGCGGATCAAGCCCGGCTCCTCTCGGCCCAGCATCCCGGGCCAAGCGGCTGCCTTCCGTGACTGAGCCTGGCTGGCCCGGAAGATCGTAGCGCGCGTTGGCTGCAGCGGCAGCGACATTGCTGCCGGCTTGGCTTCGCTCGCTCGCCGCTGAGGAGCCGAAGATTGGGGGGCGGCGCGGCTCTTTTAAAACATCTCCGCCGACATGGGGGGCTTGCTAGCACCCCCCCAAACCCGGGTTGTGGGTTCGGGGGGTGCTAGCGAGCCCCCCATGTCGGTGGCGATGTTTTAAAAGAGCCGCGCCGCCCCCCAATCTTCGGCTCCTCGCTAGCGCTGTGGAAGTTTAAAACACCATCTGCACATGCGCAGATGGTGTTTTTACTTCCGCAGCGCTACTTCGCGAAAACCCGCTCGTTGCGGGGGGTCCTGGAACGGAACCCTCGCAACGAGCGGGGGATCACTGTATTATCATGTGTCTTTCACATCTTTAAAGGACTTACTGTATGTCACCTTATTTCTACACTTTGCATAGTGTTGCTTCTCCCCAAAGAGAATAACAATATACATAGGCACATATTTCCCACTTATTTTTAGAGGGGAGGGAGAGAGAGAGAGAAAGAGAAAGAAAGTGGACAGCGTTTATCAATCAATAACCCATCTAAAATACCTTTCTATATTAAAGGTAAATTGTGAAGTCAGATACACAAGTACACTTTCATGATTTCACGCTGACTCAATAACAGCCTTTGAAATGAATCAGTTTCCAAGCAATCTACAATGACAGCAATGAAACTGAGCTCAAGATTCTTTGGACAAACTATATTAAAAGGCTCTTCAATGACATCTTTGTTTGTCTGTAAGTTCTCCTGACAGCAGAATGTTGGGCTCAATAAGCCTTCTCTAAGTTTAGCAAAGCTCATATGGTATCAGCTTATGGTATCAGACTAATTAAGGCGGGCAAAATAGAAAAGTTACTATCTCTGTACTGTTCAAAGGCAGTAACTTAGGAACAGTATGCTGCATGTAACTAAAAGTAGAGAATGAAATGAGGTATAAATTACAAATCTTCATGAAAAACAACAATGGCTTCTAAGAAATCTTCCAAAGAAATTGCTGGCAGTAGATTTTTACCTACAGGCTTTGGGTTGGAATTTTTCTAAATATTTTTTAAATTTCACCTTTACTATTTTTATAAATATTTATTTATTTATTTTATTTATTTGATTTTTATGCCGCCCTTCTCCTTAGACTCAGGGCGGCTTACAACATGTTAGCAATAGCACTTTTTAACAGAGCCAGCCTATTGCCCCCACAATCCGGGTCCTCATTTTACTTACCTTGGAAGGATGGAAGGCTGAGTCAACCTAACTCAAAGCAGCGAATATGCCTAATATTCCTTCCTCCTTCTTTTCTCCCCACAACAATGATCCTGTGAGATAAATTGGGCTTGAAAAAGATTGATTGATTCAAAGTCACCCAGCCAGCTTTTATCGCTAAGGCAGGAACAGAACTCAGTTTGCTGGATTCTTGATGCTTCAATCACTAAGGCAAACTTGTTATTTAGGATCCTTAGTCCTCGACTTAAGTCCAACAACATTTCTGTTTTTAAGCAAGACATTTCGTAAGTGAGTTTTGCTCCATTATATAAGTTTTCTTGCCATCGTTTTTAAATAAATAACTGAATTTGATAAATTAGCAACTTGGTTGCTGAATTAATGTGCCTTCCCCATTGACTTTGCTTGTCAAACGGTCACAAAAGAGGATCACATGACCTGGAGACACAGAAAGAGTCATAAATACGAACCAAGCACCTGAATTTTGATCATATGATCATGGGGATTCTTTAACGGTTAAGTGTGAAAAATGGTCATAAGTCACATTTTCAATGTTGTTGTAACTTTGAACAGTCACTAAATGAACTGTTGAGGATTTACCTGTACAGTGAAACCTCGTCTTACGAACCCCTCGTCATACGAACTTTTTGAGATATGAACCCAGGGTTTAAGATTTTTTTGCCTCTTCTTCCGAACTATTTTCATCTTATGAACCTGCCGCCACCGCTGGGATGCCCCGCCTCCGGACTTCCATTGCCAGCTGAAGCGCCCGTTTTCACACTAATGGGATTCCCCTGAGGTTCCTCTCCATGGGAAACCCCACCTCTGGATTTTGCGATGCTGCAGGGGAATCCCACCAGGGCAAAAACGGGTGCTTTGGCTGGCAACGGAAGTCCGGAGGTAGGGTTTCCCAGTGAGGGAAGCCTCAGTGAATTTGGAGCTTCAAGGGAATCCCACCAGTGCGAAAATGGGCACTTCGGCTGGCAAAAGGGGTGAATTTTGGGCTTGCATGCATGAATCACTTTTCCATTGATTCCTATGGGAAACATTGTTTCGTCTTACAAACTTTTCACCTTACAAACCTCATCCTGGAACCAATTAAGTCCGTAAGACAAGGTATCACTGTATTTGCAATATTTCCCCACAATATCAACAAACAAAGGGAGTTTTTATCTCATTTCTGGTAGACAAGGAATAACAGCAGGTTATGACATCACTTTTAATAATCCATCAAATATTTGTGGATTACTGTTTGGCTGTCTGTAAATTTTCTTTGATAAAAAATATCTATAAAAGGAAAACGAGAAACCTATCTTCAATTGAGAAATTATGTACAATATATATTCAATTGAGGACCGGTAATGTTCTTATTTCTTAATAAGCAAGTAAACAGTGTTTTGAGCATCTGTATTCATGTTTCCTAAAATTGCTGGGATTAGTTGTAAATCATCATGAAAAGCTCTGTTTCACTCCTCCAGGTCTTCCTCTGGATAAAATACTGCTGTGTTAAATACTCGGCATTTCCTCCAGGATATATTTACTTGCCTACTATGTAAATATATACTGTATTTGTGTAATTCAATTAAGGGAACTCTTGGCTTAATAGACTAAAATGAGGAAAGAAATACCTTTTAAAATCAAATGGGATTTTACACATGGATAGTGCCATCTTACATCCATGTTACACAAGTATAAAATAACAAATGGGATTGCTTTGTATGCACACAATGATTTATTGTGTTACAAAGACTAGAACCAGTAAATTAAGTGTATATAGTTCATGAAACCATTCAGAAAATACGCCATGTACAGACAGTTTATAGAGAAACATACTTTTTGATTACTTTTCTGAAACTGAATCAGAAGGCATTTTGAGCAGGTTCAATAAAAAAGATTCTTTATTGGATGATTGATCTCTACGGTCAGAACTCTGCCAAAATGCAAACTTTTTCCCCAGAGAAAGCTCACAAGTTCCGTAAAAAGCTGTCAAGTATTAAATCATCATGAGATGTTCTGGCGTGCATCAACCATCTATCAAAATGTGCAATAAAGGTGTGATGCTTGGAATGAAATCCTGTGAACAATCTCCCCCTCCCCCTTTCCAGTAGCTAAGTGTTTTCATTCTGGGGAGTTACAGTGAAGGAATTTTACAGATGTCATTACTCAGTCAAGTCAGAAGTATATATGACTTCACTTTATCTTAACCAAGGGGTAAAGTATGTTTTGAGTGAAAAGAATATATTGAATTACAGAAGCTCAGTTGTAATTTAGTTTCCAACACATATTCTGTGGATGTCTACCCCACAGTTAGAAGATAAATCTGCTCTTAAAATTATGTATTCTTGAAAATTCAGACAGAATCCTGTTGAGGACAGGTCAAGAGTTGAAAGGGTATGATAGCCCTCAAGAGGATTTCTTTCTCTCATAATATTGAAGACAGTTCTTGGGTAATAAAGTGACTCTGTACTAAGAGGAACATGTCTTTTTTAAAAAAAACAACCATTGAAATAAAGTGCAGTTTCATTCTTAACTTCTATTAAGACTATTCAAGCTCAGTGCCATGTCAGTTTGTCTATTTAGTTGTTACAATATTCAGAAAAGGGAATATGATTTAGAGCTTAGACTGCAGTTAGCCTTACACTGGCTGGTGGAAAAGAAGGAAGAGAAACTTTGAATGCCTTTTTTAAAAGTAGAAAATGTGATTTGCTGTGCACACATGTATGCAACAGGCCTTGAAATCAATATATGCACACAAAACTCAAGTAAACCGGCTTTTTTGCGAAAAGACCTTTCCCTTTAGTGCCAGGCAATGTTTTTTCAAATTCAAATTAATTGAATAGGAATCTAACTAAAATCCCATTGCCCGCCCAACAAACTGAATCAAACCGAAACCCAAAACAACAATCTTAAAACAAAGATAAACTGGAGGTGGGACAATGGAGATTGTCTCATGAACTCAACTGGAGTACTGCATTCAGTTCTAGTCACACTTCAAAAGAGACATACAAACTCTGGAAAAGGTACAGAAAAGAACAACCAAAATGATAAGGGGACTAGAAACCGTGATATAGGAAGAGAGGTTGCTGGAACTGGGCATGGAGAGTCCAGTGAAAAGTAGGGCCAGGGGGGACATGATAGCAGTATATAGGTACTTGAGGGGTTGCCACAGAGAGAAGGGGGTCACACTATTTTCCAGGGCACCATTGGGCCAGACCAGGAACAAATCTGGAGAGGGGCGGCATACAAGTCTAATAAATGATGATGATGATGATGATGATGATGATGATGATGATAATAATAATAACAATAACAACAACAACAACAACGGATGGAAGCTGACCAAGGAGATATTCCTGACCAAAAGGAAGAACTTCCTGATGGTCAGAGCGATCAGCCAGTAGAACAGCCTGCCAGACGAGGTTGTGAACCCCCGAACTCTCAATATATTCAAGAAGAGATTGGAGTGCTATCTGGCTGGAGAGGTGTAGGGCTTCCTACTTGAGCAGGGGGTTGGGCTTGATGACCTGCAAGGTTCCTTTCAACTCTAATCAATCAATCAATCAATCAATCAATTAAATATTTCCCACCAGTATTCACCACTCCAGTGTAGCCCATAGCCCAGGTGTTCCTTGTAAACAATTTCTTTTTTTGTAGCAGCTGGTTTAGTCCACTTTTTTCACAACAGCAGATCTAGAGTGGCTTCCTCTAAGCTCTGTTGGCCTGCATATGCATGCTATTTCTCACGAAAACTCTTTATCACCCTAAACTATAGCAGTGGAGATGTATGAAGAGTCCCTCCTACTAGAAATGTTAACACCCCAGTTGTAAGAGATGAGGTAACTGTGACAATTAAACAGATTGTAACATTCAAAATACTTCTGCTTGGAATAGCTTTTATCCACAAACCATTTTGCAGCTTTTAATAAATATACAGAATGTATTCTCCAGTTTATATAGGTAATCCAATAAACACCCTTGATCCAAATATTCTTAGTTTGCAATTGTTTTGCATGATATTTTAAAATCTATAACATAGATGCCTTAAACTAAAGATGTATTTAGACAACAATTTTGTTACTTAACGAATCTCCCTAAAACACACCAAATAACTCATCTTATCCTAGAATGGTATCATGTCACTACCCAGACTCATTGTAATCTTCAAGCAATGTATGAAATTATAGTTTGGCCCCTGGAAGATGTGTTGTTACCTATAAAATCTAAGTTTTAAAAGTATAAAGTAAACAACTCCAACAATAGAGTATAATTAAAAGTTACCCAAATTCAACACTCTTCTACAAATCAAGATTTTCAGATATCTTTGATAAGAAAGTATGAAAAGAGGATAGGCTATTGCTGGATTAACAAATGCAGCCCAATATTTGGGCTGGACTGAACTGGAAGAAATTAATCTTCAGTGGTCTCTCTGAATAGATAAGAAGCAAAAGTAAAGCAATTAAGAACAGCTAATTAAACCCAAGGTAGATTAAAGACAAAATAGCCTAGTTATCTCTTTGTTGGGCTGGGAGTTTGTGCAGATCAATATGAAACTAGCCTGTGTCACAGAACATTCATTTTCTAATTATGCGCCCTCAATTCCATGGTCCCGGGTTGTAGTGGTGGTATCTATTTAATTCTGCAGGTACTTATGAGCATTCAAAAAGAAGCCCATTTGCATTCATAAAAGTATGCTTCCCCCTGATCATATCACTCCATTTCCCAGCAGTTTCCTGCCACTGTTGTACATCTCCCTGACATTCCCAGTGGTTTCATCCCAACCCCAATCTTTGCAGTGCCTTCCTGCTGTTGCCACACACGCTCTGATCTTCCCAATGGCTTCCTGCTCGCATCTGCATTTCCTTCAATCTCCTACCAGCTTCTCTCCTTCCATACTTCAGATACCTCTCCTTTTTTATCTTTCCAGTACTGTCACCTAATTTGCTTACCTCTCACAAGCATCCCCATAACTTCAAGTTACTTAAGACGCGCCTATATCGCCAGGCATGGGGGAACTAAGACATCTCCCCCAGGCTTATTATATTTCATGTTTGATGTGTATGTGCTGTATGGTTTTTAATTGTTGAGGTTTTTATATATTTTATTATTAGATTTGTTCCATTGTTATACTGTTTTTGTTACTGTTGTGAACCGCCCTGAGTCTTCGGAGAGGGGCGGCATACAAATCTAATAAATTATTATTATTATTATTATTATTATTATTATTATTATTATTATTATTATTATTCCATCAGCTCACAAATCCCTAGTCTTCTTTAACTCTCTCCGAAAGAGTAAACTCAAATGACTTACTTACTTACTTACTTACTTACTTACTTACTTACTTATTTATTGGATTTCTATGTCGCCCCTCTCCAGGGACTCGGGGCAGCTCACAGCATATAAAATATACAGTACACAATATCTTAAATCCAATTAACTGATTAAAAATCTTTTAAAAACACCAAAAAACTATTTAAAAAAACAATCATTCCATTCACTCCACCATCTCTCAACACATTCATTGGGCATGGGACAAGATCTAATGGCCCCAGGCCTGGCGGCATAAGTGAGTCTTCCGATTCTTACGGAAGGCAAGGAGAGTGGGGGCCGTATGAATATCCAGGGGGAGCTGATTCCAGAGGGCCGGGCCCCCCACAGAGAAGGCTCTCCCCCTAGGCCCCGCCAAATGACATTGTCTGGTTGACGGAACCTGAAGAAGGCCAATTCTGTGGGACTTAACCGATTGCTGGGATTCATGCGGCAGAAGGTAGTCTCGGAGGTATTCTGGTCTGGTCTTGTTTGTTATTTGAGGGAGATGCCTAGACTTAAACTTTATCTGGTACCACCCTCTGTTCATTTAATTGAAGTTTGATAACTGACTTATACCAGGTATACTGCATAAATGTACAGTAAAAAAATGTTTTAAGGTGAAATCTGCTGCTCTCAGATTCCCGTTTCACAAATTGCAAAATTTCACATAAAAAGGAAATAAAATATCCTTATTGCATTAGCCTATTTGAACAGAATGTTGAGATTCCATTCCTTAAAAGTTTTATTATCTAAGAAAAAAAGCAAGGGATTTAAAGGATAGTATAAAAATATAACCCAGCTCTTACGTTTAGAATGTCAAATTTCAGAAAACCCAATACAGTAAAAGAAAATAATCATTCTTTTTTTTTAAAAAAAAATACAAATCTATGCACTGTAAAAATTTAAGAACAGACTGCTGGACCATATCCCCCCTCCCCCTTCAGCCACCATGGCATTTTGATACCTACAAGAACAAGCAAAGCTTGAGCACAACACCAATTTTCTGCACAATGTCGTTGAAGCATGGTATAAAGATCTAAATTCCATATTCTGGTAGAAACATTAAATCTGAAGCAGTAGGAAGCTTAAATTTTGATTACAACTACCTGATACTGTGGCTTTCATGTCATTCCACAGTGATCCAAACTGTTGGAAAATAATTTAAGGACTAAGGGCTTTTACAGGAAGAAATCTTCTATAACAAAGAATGTTGCAAGAGAATCAAATCAAATCAAACTTTTATTATAGCCAGAAGAGAATATCAATAGACACATCTCCCAAGTTGTTTTAAGAAAACTGGCAGCCTGTAGTTGACAAAACAGACTAAATCCTACACTGTTATTTGCAATCTATCCTAGTGCAAAAATCAATTTGAGCTCCTATTGCTTTTTTTTGTTTGATTTTCTACTTTGATAGCGAGCAGAAAAGAAAATCTGAATTAGTTTCTCTCCCTATATTTGAGGTCAGATATTGCTACTGTGTTTTTTTTAAAAAAAACCACTATCTTTTAAAATGCTTTATTTTAATGCAATTTTTGTTCAAAATGCTATCCCTTTTTATTGGACTTGCATAAAAGAGCAGCACAGGTGGAGAAGGGTTTCTAAAATCTGTAAAAGCTGGAAAGATCTTGCTTTCTCACAAAACATGGGGTGATGATGGGGTAAAGATTGGATTCCCAATTTGTTTGAGTATGTGGCTAAGTGCCATGGGAAGGTTCTACTTTATTACTTTTTATTCTTTTACAGTTTTTATTGATTTATTACTGTATGATAGCCACCCAGGATTATAGTACCTAAAATGGCTGGTTATATAAATCTTTAAAGTAAATATGTATAAAATATATACTGCTCAAAAAAAATAAAGGGAACACTCAAATAACACATCCTAGATCTACATGAATGAAATATTCTCATTGAATACTTCGTTCTGTACAAAGTTGAATGTGCACAACAGCATGTGAAATTGATTGTCAATCAGTGTTGCTTCCTAAGTGGACAGTTTGATTTCACAGAAGTTTGATTTACTTGGAGTTATATTGTGTTGTTTAAGTGTTCCCTTTATTTTTTTTGAGCAGTGTATAATGGACTTTTCATTACATTAGATACCAAAATACCACTAGCACTGAAATCTGTCTTATGAATTTCTATCCGGAAAAATCAGAACAGAACAGAATAACAGAGTTGGAAGCGATCTTGGACATCTTCTAGTCCAGAGGTCTTCAACCTTGGTAACTTTATGATGCTGGCTGAGGAATTCTGGGAATTGAAATTCACAACTTCAACCAAGTTGCCAAGTTGGAGTCCAACTATTTTAGTCCAACTCCCTGCCTAGGCAGGAAAACCTACACCCTATAAATCCATCCACGATGTTGAATTTAAACGTCTGTTCTGTTTAGCCAAAATAACATGGCTAATATCTATCAATGAGGTTCTACTCTAGATCACATTTTTTTCATGCTTAAATTTATTGAAACTTCCCCAGAATCTAAACTGATAAATGGAAGAAAGCATTTGGAGATGTAAGTTCTAACTTATGATCGATCTCTACTGATTAGTGTTATTATAGCATATTTCGTTATCATTTTGATGTTTTTACTAATGATCGATCTCTACTGATTAGTGTTATTATAGCATATTTCAATCGTTATCATTTTGATGTTTTCATCTTTTATTGCAGTGATACACTGCTTGGGGCCATTTTGGAGCAGAGAAATAGCACAAGCAAAGAAATACTACAAATAAATAAATAAACAAATTGCTCTGACGATTGCACTGATGCAATATTATGTTTCCTGCAGGGCAATTTACAGCTCTCTAAAGCAACCCTGCCTCCTATCCAAAAGTGATTAACAGTTACACTCAAGTCTAGCTTTTCTTATTTCATATCTATTGTTAAATTTCAGAGAAATGATCTATGAGCCAAAATGAGAAGCTATTACACTTGACAGATGAAAGTTAACTGAGATGTTGACATTCACGGGTCTTCTTAGCCATAACTACTAAAATGCCTATACCTTTTTCACCACATCGTTTTCATTTTCAGAAAACTTGTGGCAAACTCACTTGAAAACTCCCTGTAGGAGGAAAAACTCCTACACTGCTGCGGCAGCATAACCAAAGTGTAATCTCACCTTCTTTGATAGCAGTCATAACACTAGGATCTAGAGCAGACGTTTTAACCAGTCTACCTAATGATGGAGATCCTCCATACAAGGAATCATATATTATTTTTTTCCAAATAAAATATTTTCTTCTCGGTGTAAGTTCAATAATATTTCAGACAATAGGTCCCCAAACTTCCTCTATGGCAACTAATAAAGACATCTACAGATTTAGAAGGAAGAAATTATGTTATAAAGGAGACAGTGACTTTTGGAATGCATAGCTGGTTCCCTAACTAGACAAGTCTGTATACAATTCCATAATCTCCAGGCGATATGGCTGCATTTTGTTTCTCTTTTACTAGTATCATGTATATAAATATTATTATATCTCTGTATACCACCAATACGTACTTGACAAAAAACCAACCAAACAAACAAATACATTTGGATATCATAGCCAGAATACAATGTGCTGATTTTTTCATGATTTTCTACAGTTTGAGATGCTAGAGGGCAGCAAGTTACTCAAAACCATTCGACAAAGTCCTTTCTTTAAAATGAATTTGAATCTCTTGTACCTGGACTTAGTACCGCATCCAGTCTATTCTCTGCTGCTACTTATAATTTGTGCTTACTAAACTTTCAGCATTCTGTGGGAAACTGCATGATTCCACATGTATGTCTGAACTAATAAAACATTTATTATTATTATTATTATTATTATTATTATTATTATTATTATTATTATCATTATTTAGATTTGTATGCCACCCTTCTCCGAAGACTTGGAGAAAGCAAATGTATTGTTCAATATCTCCACCACTTGTTTTTCTTTTAAGATAGTTTTCCAACAATTTGATCTTGAATCTTCTTATTGCTATATCACATTCGTTCTTTCTTTAGACTTAAATCAAGATAGAAAACAAAAGAAGCACTTTTTAGCCACTGGGATTAGATCATAATGGCAGTGTTTCACACAATGGTTTAGATGTATCTTCAATTTTTCACCAAAGAACTTAACTATTTTGTTCTTTGTACTAATATTTTGTATGCCTTTTGCTAAATCTATTCCAACATACATTATCTTGCATCATTTGTAAAGATTTGACCTAGTTTGACTGTTAAGTGATAATGGATAAGGACAATTTATTAGAAATAAGTTTATTTCTGGAGATAATATTACAATGCAAGTAAATGGTTTGTAATCAGGGGAAAGGTTAATGTAAGCCATAATCAGCATGTAATCATGGGTTTGCTAACTGTGCTGCAACCTGATTGGCTGTAACCTATATAAGGAGTAATACCCCTGCATGGGTATGGTTTGTTACAGTGGTTTGTTATAGTGAATGGTTTGTTATAGAGTGATTTTGTGCTGGGTGGTTTGTAGTTAGTGGTGCAGTGGTGGATGTAATAAGAGATACTGTATATATTAGTATTGTGGATAGTTTATTATAGTGATTAAATGTAAAGGTGATAGTTTATTTATAGAAGCCTCTGCGGAGAGGGGTGGCATACAAATCTAATAAATGAATGAATGAATGAATGAAAGAATGAATGAATGAAAGAATGAAAGAATGAATAAATAAATAAATAAATAAATTTTGGTAAGAAGAAAAGTAAAATATATTTTTACAAGAAAGCCTACTGCTGTATTTTTCATTGAAGACTTCAGTTAGGTATAGTGGTTAACTGTGGCTAGTTGGTGGGTTTACCTTCTGCATGCGCAAAACTCTCCTAATAAATGTAACATTAAATATACCAATGAAAAACAATTTTCAATAGTTTATTAATGCTATGAATTTAATGTATGGTATTATGTACTGTCAGATTGGAACTTTAAAAAAAAATTAGAGAATGTATGGATTTCATTTGTATAGCTATAGGTTGCATTTTCATGTTAGCGAACCCCTGGACCCCAGATGCATCAAATGCTGGCCACCTCCACTCCCGTTTTAGCAAAAGGGGAAAAAAAAGTTGTGATAAATCACATGACAACAATGCGACAACTGTAGACTGAACTGGAAAGCTAAAAGACAATGACAAACCACTTCCATGTGGGAAAGGCAGAAAAGTATATGGTTAAGACTATGAAATAGCTCAGATTCAAGCTTCACTCCAAGGAGATATAGAATTATAAATATATTCAGCCTGCTTCCTTGTGGGCTTGTATTTGTTATTCTGCTTTACTTGGCACAGTATTGGGTTACCTGGCCACTCCCCCCCCCTCATTTAAGTAGAGAGACCACAAACTCTTTTTTCCGCTCTAGCTGCCTGAAGCTAGCACACTGATGTATTTTTCCTATTAGCGTGTCATCGCAAAGCAATGATGCAAACTTATCTAAGTGACAGAAAGATGGTGATTATTCTAAACTGAGCATTCTTCTAAAATCTTTCTCAATAGTGCTAAAGGATTTAGCCCCGGAGCTCACTATTAGTCCAGAACCTGAAGTACTTATTAAGCAATGATGCATGGAGCGAAAGAAGTTTGTGCATTTAAATTCTCTTTTCCACAAAAAAGGCTTCAATTCTGTATTATTCGAACTTGCAATTTCTTATTATGACTTTGGGCATTGTAAAACTGCATAAAATGTATACTCTTAAACAAACCAAGCTAAGTAATAAAATACCAGTATAATTGAGATAAAAGTGGCAATACAAGTCTTTTCATAAAATTGCAAAAAAAAAAAAAAAGTTTTAAAGAAGCACTTTGAATTGGGCCTAGAAATGAATAGTCAATTTAGAATGTGAAGCATAAATTGATATCTAACTGTGACATAGTGTATTGGTCTTATTTTTAGCTAACTAAAGTCTGAGGTAATTTTCAGCAGCATTCCTACATAATACATTGCAGTAATAGGATAGCAGTGATAGGCTCTATTGAGTGCAATTAAGTTACAATACATTAATGGCTATACTGGTCTTCAATGCTAAGGACTTAGCAGTTTCCTTCCAACACTCTCAAAAAAATAGTTTTACACACATGTATTTGAGATTTTAAAAAAGGCCTATGAAATTCCAGAAGATACTACCATGCACATTGAAGTAACTCAGATTACATAGAGAGTTGGGGAAATGTAAGAGGGGAAGGGAATAATCAGTTTGAAAGACTGACCATTTTCTATTTAGCATTCAAAATATATGAAAGCGCTTTAAAACATCTATTATTTGATGCAATTATCTTAGATCTTGAATAGAATGCATTAACTTTATGGTAAATTTCATTGCAACAATGACTAATGTCATAAAAGCGGCAAATTACCGTATTTCAGAGGGCTCATTTGCCTTCTGAAGTAGGCTACAATTAACAGGCAGGGGCAATCTGCTTTAAAACTAAAATAAACAGATCAATATTTCTGCTTAGTTTTCTCATGTTAGGATGCTGTATTTCCCTACAGATTTTGTGGCAGCTTTAAACAATAAACAAGTATTTAAAAAGGGTATAAATCATAATATAGATGAGCACATCAAGATGACATGCAAGTTTATACAAAATAATTCCAAACACAAGTTCTTGATATAGCACAAGTAATAATAAACAAACTCCTAATCTTATAAGGCAGGGGTTCTCAAACTTAGCTGGCTGGAGAATTCTGGGAGTTGAAGTCCACAAGTCTTAAAGTTGCCAAGTTTGAAGACCTCTATTATAAGGCATTGTAAAAGATCAAAAGGCATCCAAAGGCTTATACCAGTGATGGCGAACCTTTTTTGGCTCGGATGCTAAAAGGATGCCCGCATGTGCGATAGCATGCACACGGGTACCCATACCCATAATGCAATGCCCTCCCCGCACACATGCACACAACCTCCGTGTTGTTCCCCCTGCCGTGCATGCGCACAGGCCTCACTGAAGTTGTGGAGCTGCTCTACTACTTACCTTCAGATAGTGGCAACCAGGCCTCCCACACATCAGACCATTTCTTCTGCAGCCTGCAAGGCTTTCGTGAAGGCCCCTGTAGCCGATCTAGAGTTCTGTTATTGGCTTCAGAGGGCTTCAAACGCTTTTCTCTGCAGTCAATAATAGAGCTCCAGATGTGGGCGGCCTGGCTGCAACTGTTCAAAGCAGAACTAGCTCCTGAAGACGTGTGACAGCAAAAAGGAGGTGTGCACACAAGTGAGCTTCCAGTTACGCCATTTTTCGCCATCCTCAGGTTTCAGGAGGCTTTCCTGAAGCTTGGGGATAGCGAAAATGGCTGAAAAGAAGGCCAAAAATAAGCTGAGCTGACAAAGGGCAACACCTTGCATGCCCACAGATATGGCTGCATGTGCCACCTGTGGCTCATGTGCCATAGGTTTGCCATCACTGGCTTATACAGTGAGGTTATTCAGGTAGTACTGCCAAATGGTTATTCATTCACAAAAACAACAGTGAACACAGCTGCACTGGTGCAAAGTTTACTTGCAGACCTGGGAAACAAATTTCAAAAACCAAAAATGTAACATTTATTATGATCCAAATCCTAAGAGTCTTATATAGGTAGTTTTTGGCTTACAACCATTCATTTAGATTTTATTTTTTCCACCATATAGTATTGTATAAAGTATATAGTTTTGTATACAATATAAAGTAAAACACAATAATAATCCTTAAAATCAATCATATATAAACTTTTCTTTTCTTATTACTCCCGCAATGGAGGCTCTTATCTCTCCTCGTCTAAAATTTTCTATTAATTTTATACAACATTATCAATTCTTAAAAATCTAAATAAAAAATCCTCTCCATCTTGTTATAAAAAGTTACATTACATCAATGCAAAGAATAATAAAATCTCTTTTACCTAAATGTTAATATTGTATCATACAGCTAATTAAAAATATTATATATATATATATATATATATATATGTTAAATATTTTTAGCTGGATATATATATATATATATTTGTTTTCGTAAATTTTCACGGGTATATGTATGTAGATTGTTCTGAGTTCGGGTTTTGCCCTGTGTAATATTTTGCATGTCTACCAGAGATTTGGAAACCAGCCTTAAACAAAAAAACACTTCATAAAAATCACCATGTCAATCCTTCTAATAATTATGATTCCACCAACCAATCAGATCACTAAAACATAATCACCCAATCTATTTGCTACATTCAAACCAAATCTCCACCCCCACACTGACTAGGATGGTCCCATTTCGGCCTTGTTCTGGTCTCATCATCTAGCCACACCCTTCCTTACTGGGATTGGATCTGGTGGACTCTGCCTTGTAAGGCAGAGAATTAGCAGTTGAGCTATCAGACCTGATCCCTTCCAGCTCTGTACCAGGGAGGGGCTATATGTTTTTTTATGTCGGATCACCCTGGTATATTGAAGGAACTTCACAGCTCCTTTTTGCCTCTAGGCCCAACCCGGGACCATTTCAAGGCAGTTAATTTATTTATAGCCGTGTCAAATGTTTTTTTAGCTGGATTTTTTTAAAATTAAGGGAGACTAGGATGGTCCCATTTCGCCCTTGTTCTGGCCTCATCAGTTAGCCACACCCTTCCTTACTGGGATTCGATCTGGTGGACTCTGCCTTGTAAGGCCAGAACAAGGCCGAAATGGGACCATCCTATTTCTGGCGACGTTTCTGAGCCATCAAACCACACCCAGCCACCAGTATTTATAGAAAGAAGGCAGCTCAGGTCTCGCTGTGTTCGCCCTAGAACAAGGACAGAAGCACCAGCCTGAAGATGACGAGTGGGACCTCGTCAAAACAGACATTTCCAAATCCTACATGGGAAGAAACCCGAATATGCCAAGACCATCACACACACATACATACACACATATATATACACATTAGTAAAAGAAACTATTCATAATATATCACCTACTTCATAAAATAAAGTTCTATATGTTTAAAATCTAAACAATAAGTACATTTTGTGTTATATCATTATATAGTACTACCACCATTTCTCATGTTTGCCATCTGGCTTCCAAAATTTAAATCAAATTCTCATGTTTCAATTTTCCCCAAATTAACCAATTACTAATACATATGTATCATTAAGTTTTCTATCCAATCATAAAACTTCCCCCAAATTTTATAATAATCCGAGTCTTCTTTATCTTTAAGTTTCAAAATCAATCTACTCATCTCTGCACAATCCATAATTTTTCTCAAAACTTCCCTTTCCATTGGATGACTGCTAAAAATTACAGTGGCATTGAAAAAAGGGACTTATGATCATTTTTCACACATGACTGTTGTAGCATTCCATGCTGACATGATCAACATTTGGATGCTTGGCAACTGGCATGTATTTATGATGGTAGCAGCATCCTGGGTCATGTGACTTTCTTTAGTGACCTTCAGACAAGCAAAGTCAATGGGGAGATCAGGTTCATTTAATAACTGGGTTAATAACTGTAGTGATTCACTTAATGACAGTGGCAAGAAAAGTCACAAAATGGGGCAAAATCCCCCCAACAACTTTCTTGTTTAGCAATCTGGGCCTTAATTGTGGCCCTAAGTCAAAGACTACCTATACGCATGTACCAATTATGTCTGCAGAAACATATAATTCAAAGTCATAGCAAATTATAGGATGTAGATAATGAAAAATGCAAGTGCTGAATGCATTGAATGGGTTGTCATGTTGGCAGGCATAAAATTGGGTGGTAGATCCAAATAGAGCTTCTGTTATTTTAAGTGGCAACTGACACCTGAAAATCAGGTATCAACACTAGAAAACTAAAACAGATGTTTTGCACATATGACACAGTTCTCTTTGTAGTGGAGTGCAACTGAGTGCCAGTCATGAAATTATGAATTGTGAAATCTAGGCTGCACTTAAAATACCCAACCTATGAAGAGGGAGAACGCACATATTTAACAGTATATGGTATAACTGACAGACTGAAATATTTGGTGTACTTCCAACCAAAGTCTGTCTTCAAAATCATTAAAGTACAGTACTAGCAAATGCAGCTTCTTTTCTCAATTGTTACAAAATGCATTGGCATAGGCAAAAGAAATTCAATTAAATAAAGATTAGTCTGCATATGAGATGTTTTTATTATTTATTTTAATATTATATATTATTATATATTAACTATAATACTTATTTCTCCTTTCAGTCATTCATGCCATGCTTATTTTTTGGATGGACTACTGAAATGCATTCTACATGGGGCTACCCTTGAAGAGTATCTGGTAGCTGAACTGGTGCAGTTTATGCAGTGACATAAACAGTCCTAGGTACCCCTAAGATGCTGCATGTAACACTTCTGCTATTCTGTGAGTTGCCCCAGTTTTGTTTCTAGTTACAAGGAAGCGCTTGTTATCACCTTTAAAGTCCTTCATGGCATAGGACAAGGGATCTGAGGAGTTACAATAGAATAGATAACAGAGTTGGAAGGGACCTTGGAGGTCTTCTAGTCCAACCCCCTGCTTAGACAGGAAATCCTACACCACTTCAGACAAATGGTTAATCAATATCTTAAAAACTTCCAGTGTTGGAGCATTCACAACTTCTGGAGGCCAGCTGTTCCACTGATTAATTGTTATATCTGTCAGAAAATTTCTCCTTAGTTCTAAGTGGCTTCTCTCCTTTATTAGTTTCCATCCATTGCTTCTTCTTCTACTTCAGGTGCTTTGGAGAATAGTTTGACTCTCTCTTCCCTGTGGCAACCTCTGAGATATTGGAACACTGCTATCATGTCTCCCCTATTCCTTCTTTTAATTAAATTAGACATATCCAGTTCCTGCAACCATTCTTTATGTTTTAGCCTCCAGTCCCCTAATCATCTTTGTTGTTCTTCTCTGCACTATTTCTAGAATCTCCACTTTGTTACATCGTGGTGACCAAAACTGAATGCAGTATTCCAAATGTGGCCTTACAAAGGCATTATAAAGTGGTATCAACACTTCACATGATCTTGATTCTATCCCTCTGTTTATGCAGCCTAGAACTATGTTGGCTTTTTTGGCAGCTGCTGCACACTGCTGGTTCATATTTAAATGGTTGTCCACTAGGACTCCAAGATCTCTCTCCTAGTTACTACTGTTGAGCGATGTACTACTAGGAAGAGGATCCCCTCCTGCCACATGAATCCCAGCGACCAGTTAGGTCCCACAGATTCGGTCTTCTCCAGCTCCTGTCAACTAGACAATGTTGTTTGGCGGGACCTAGGGGAAGAGCCTTCTCTGTGGGGGCCCCAGCCTTCTGGAATCAACTCCCCCCAGAGATTTGTACTGCCTCCATCCTCCTCGGCTTTCGTAAGAGTCTTAAGACTCATTTATGTCACTAGGCTTGGGCCAATTAGACCTTAGCCCCTGGCCAACAAATGATTGTATGGTTGCTGTACGAGTGGGTGCAATTGATTTTAATATAACTAGGGATTTTAGATAGTTATGTAATTTTAATTTAATTGGATTTAATTTTATTGTAACCTACTGTTTTTTATATGTTGTAAGCCACTCCGAGTCCTCGAAGAGGGGCGGCATAGAAATCAATCAATCAAAGAAACAAACAAATAAACAAATAAATAAATATGCACTATACCTGTGCATTTTGTTTTGCTTGCCTAAATGTAGAACCTTACTTTTTCCACCATTGAATTTCATTTCGTTAGATAGCGCCCAATGTTCAAGTCTATCAAGACCCTTCTGTATCTTGAGCCTATCTTCTGGAGCATTGGTGATTCCTGTCAGTTTGCAAATTTGATGTGCTCCCCATCTATCCCCTCGTCCAAGTCATTGATGAAGATGTTGAAGAGTACTGGGTCTAAAATAGAGCCTCGGGGTACTACCCTGCATACTTCTCTCCGTGTAGATGCAGTTCCATTGGCACTACACATTGAGTGTGCTTGGTCAGCCAATTTTGAATCCATCTGGTGGTATTGCTGTCTAATCCACATTTTTCTACTTTATCTAATACAGTAGTACCTCTAGATACGAGTTTAATTCGTTCCAGAAGGGAGCTTGTATGTCGAACAACTCGTATCTGGAACAAATGCCTTGAGACTTTGTTTTTCCCCTCCGAGATAACCAGAAGCAAGGATTCTTGCGCCGCCTAGTGGACGCTCGGCTCGTATCCCGAATTTGAGCTCGGGTCTGGAACAGAAATTTCTCTCCCCTCGTGGCTCGCATCTTGAAATACTCGCATGTGGAGCAGCTCGTATCTAGAGGTACTACTGTAGTAGGTTATGGTTGTTGCTTAATCCTGCTTACATTGACTTGTCCCCTCTGGTCAAAAGGGGGATCATGCTGAAAATCTCATTGGCCAAAGAGTTTTGACTGGTGGCATCAAGCAGGAGGGCCTTCTCTGTTGTTGCTCTCTCCCTTTGGAATACCTTATCTCCAAAGGCAAACAAATCCCTCCTTCGGCTGGTTTTCCATAAGAGTGTTTTTCCAATTAGCATGAGGGCCTAATAGTATACAACTCTGGGGTTGGCTGGTGACTTGAGACCCCTCCCCCCCTCCCCCACGTTGTTGATTTGTTAGTTTTCTGAATTTAACTTTGATTTTCATTTTTAACTTATACATTTTAACATGTCTTTAATTCTGTTTTTAACAGAGATTTTAGTCATGTGTTTATATTGTTGCAAACCATTCAGAATAACTTACCATATTTTTCAGAGAATAAGACGCATCCTTCCCCCCCTTAAAAGAGGGTGGAAATGTTGGTGCGTCTTATACACTGAATACAGCCATTTTTGCTGTTCCGAAGCCCCGCCCACCACCTGCAGAAAGCTCCTGGGTGCTGGGGGATGGCAAAAAAATGCCCCCATTTTTGTAAAAACGTGAGTGAAAAGTGGCCAATGTTTCACCCCATAACAGCCCAGGACCATTTTTGCCCTCTAATTACCCCATCTATCATGACTGGAGGAAGAATTCTGGGAGTTAAAGTCCACTAGTCTTGAAACTGTCAAGTTTTAAGTTTGTAAAAAGTGTACATGGTTGTAAAAAGTATTCTGCTACACTGGTATTTTATTAAATTATATCTTACTACACTATTTGGTTCGGAATACCTTTTTTCTTGCTTCCCTCCTCTAAAATCTAGGGGCATCTTATACTCCAGTGCGTCTTGTATTCCGAAAAATACAGTAAATGAGGTAGACCAGGGGTGGGCAATTAATTTTGCCATGGGGTCGCATGAGAAATTGGGATGGTTTTAGAGGGCCGGACTAATATAATTAACTCAGTTCTACCCAATACTGTAAAGACCCAGACCCTGGCCTGACCTAAACACCCAGGCCCACTCTACAGACCTCTAATTGTTTGCTTTATGGCAACACGGTGCACCACAGTCACTGCGCTGGAGTGTTTGTGTGGTTTCTGTGCTTGGACGCTCTCGGTAGGAGGTCGGAGTCCGCTCCAGTGCGAAGATGAAAGAGCTCACCGCGTCTGCTGGGACTCCTCCGGTTCCTGCTTTCGTCATGATTCATCAGGAAAGCAGGAACCGGAGGAGTCCCGGCAGACGCGGTGAGCTCTTTCATCGTTGCAATGGAGAGGACCCCAACCTCCACGGACCAGTCACAGATAGCGGGTGGGCCGGTCACAGACAGCAGGCAGGCCGGATGCAGCCCATGGGCTGCCCCTTGCCTAAGTCTGAGGTAGACAGTATAGAAATTTAATAATATTGTAATGGATGCTGTATGCATCATGGTAAGCATCCCCACAATGAGCATCTACTCTAAAAGCTCATAGCCTACTTTATGTTTAAAATTGCCCTTGGTGTTGTCTTTTATTATTTTTCAATATACTTGTAACTTTAAAATATTTTTCACAGATTGGTTACCTGAAGGGATTTCATCTTAGCACAATCATATTTCATTTGTACCTCAGACTCAAGAGTAGTATTTTTTCCCTGCCAAGATGCTGAGTCAAGCATTTTCACCCTGGAATGTAGTGAGAACATTTGTTTCACTACATAGAAAATTGGGCTTTCAGAAGCAATAAACTCTAATGCCTTGAATGAAACTAAAGACAAATACATCTGGGATTTCCTTGAAAGTACGATACTTACCCTGGCATAACACCAGGAGGAATGACAAGCATTAGTTTAAGTCGTGCCTCATGGAAAGCTTCAGAGATGTGGGTGAGCAAGTGAATCAGATCCCTGTAAAACAGATAAAACATTCGCTCTATGAGTCAAGGAGAAAAAAGAACGATTTTCAATCTCTCAGTTTTAAACCTGCATTTGAGTCAGAAAACATTATCTTCCAAAACTAAATGTTTGGCCTTGCAGCGGCCTTATTCCTTTTATAAGCTGACTCAAAAGAAGACACCAATAAAGGAGAATCCCAAAGGTGTTTTTTCAAAAAGCAAATGGACTTTTTCTGTATTGGCTAGAAGATGCTATGAAGAAGTGAAGAACTGAAGGAGTTTCTTGGATGAGAGGCAAAATGACTTCAAGCAAAAACAAAGAAAATCAAGTTGCCTTTTTAAAAAACCACCTTTGGGACAACCGGGATGTGAATAACTGAAAATCTCCAGAGACAATAAAGGAGAATACAGTGATACCTCATCTTACAAACACCTCGTCATACAAACTTTTCGAGATACAAACCTGGGGTTTAAGATTTTTTTGCCTCTTCTTACAAACTATTTTCACCTTATAAACCCGCCGCCGCTGCTAGGATGCCCCGCCTCTGGACTTCCTTTGCCAGCAAAGCATCTGTTTTTGCGCTGCTGGGATTCCCCTGAGGCTCCCCTCCATGGGAAACCCCCACCTCCGGACTTCCGTGTTTTTGTGATGCTGCAGGGGAATCCCAGCAGGGGAATCCAGCAGTGCAAAAACGGGCACTTCGCTGGCAATGGAAGTCCAGAGGTGGGGTTTCCCATGGAGGGGAGCCTCAGGGGAATCCCAGCAGCGCAAAAACCAACGCTTCAGCTGGCAAAAGGGGTGAATTTTGGGCTTGCACACATTAATCGCTTTTCCATTGATTCCTATGGGAAACATTGTTTCGTCTTACAAACTTTTCACCTTAAGATCCTCGTCCTGGAACCAATTAAGTTTGTAAGACAAGGTATCACTGTGTTTGCAGCTCAAGGTTGAAATGAATCTTGGTGTTCTCTGAGCTTGCTCTCAGTTTATATTCTAGTGACATGCCCTGTCAGTGTTGCTTGGGATGGTCTTAGCGATTCTTTGGTTGGGTTGTTTACAATCAAGTAAAAAAAAAAGGTGTAAGGTCAGCTATTTGAAATTCACATAGTTTTGTACGATTTTCAACATCCTACATTGTTTTCTAAAATCAATACAGGAGCAAATATCTAGTTTATACAATATTAATAATTATGCACCAATATAAAAGATTTTTTGGGGAAAATGCAAATTGCTTTTTTGGAAGCCTACTAATAGAAGGATCTACTGGGCATTTTCCTTGGGAAATGGTAATGGAAAAAATAATAGGGGTGGCAGGGTCCCCCCCCCCAAGAAAAATAGCCTGGAAGACTTAGATACTGGTTGACTAACCTGTCAAATCACCTCTTTGTATTAAGGGTATCCCAGAACCATCAAGGAATTAAAGCATAAAGCTGAGATGACTATGGAGATTCTCAATTATTCAGGTTGCCTTTTGGGAAAGCACTTTTGGGATAATGCTGAGATGAATTTTAGTTAGTTTTATTTGTAACTCAAAAAACAAAAACAAAAACCAACCCTACATAAACCAGAAATGTATATTTTCTACCCCAAGCAACTGCCATTGCTTGTCCATGTGAAAGTTCTCTATAGGTTATGTGTCTGCTGCTTTTAAGATAACTTTACTGTCTTAGGACCATATTTTCCCACTTTACTATTCTTCCCTAGGAGGAGGAGAGTTAAACACACCATATTGCATTTTTAAAAGAAGCGGGCCACCTAAATGTCAAAATATAGTTAAATATTGATTATGTGCTTTGCCATTGTCAAATATAACTTCCTAGGTTCCTCTATATGCCATATGCCACGTTGAAAATCTATCTCGAAGCAATTAAGCTTTTTCTTTAAAAAAGTTACAGTTTTCTTAGGTGATGACAGTTTTCTGAATAGACAGACACTGCTGTCATAACACACCTTTGGCTCCTCGCCACCTTCACAAATTGTTGCTGGAGATTGCTTGGTTCACGTGTTTGTTTTCAATCTTACAAACCACTCAGAGTCACTTACCTGAGATGGGTGAATATATAAATTAAATAACTCACTCTCTAAAATACTCTCAAGACACATCTGTCATCCTATAATTATTTGGTCTTAGCCAATGCACTTAATGCTGCTCATCCGGACAGAAAATTTACCCCAATGTATTTGTTGCAAATTCTGAATCTCTTACGTTAATAACAATCAAAACATTTATTCTTCTATCACATCACCAAGTATTTTACTGGAGTAATTTAAAAATAAAAAGGCTAAAATAAAATTGTCTTCCTGGGTAGTAAAAGTTAAGACCCACATTTTAAGAAACTTCAAGAATGTGTTAATAATGCATGCTGTCTACTCACTTCCTAATGCAATATCACCGAAGGAAGCAACTTATATAAGCCTTTGATTAATAGGTTAAATTTCCAAGGCTCAGATTGAAGTACTGTAATGATGTGTCATTGAAAGAGAGATGCAAATGTCCCTGAAGTGAAAACAGTGCTTTTCTATTCAGCTATGCAGTGGCGCCACCTACTGGCCTAAATGAAAGATATATTTTTTTTAATGCATGGGGTCAAACTTATGCCTGTCTCAGAAATGATGGCTGCAGTTCTCAGTATTCATAGATCTCTTCCATATCATCACAATTTTCAGCTTTAAAAAAAAACCTTTCAAATTAAGCTGTAATTGTCCCTCAATGAAGCCAACCTTGAAACTTTGAGAACTTCATGAGCCAGTCAGTGATTTTCCAGCTGATCAATGAGAACATGAATAGCATCACTCAATCAGCACCCTGCTCATCTTCAGTTTATGTGTGCGTGTGTGTGTGTTAATACCCTGACATTTTCATGCCACTCAGTGAAATTGGGATCAGTTTACTGCCCATAATTTATAAGAGTTATGAACAGAGAGGTAATTGTCTGCCAGTTCTGTTGAGAGATTGAGATGGCAGAAGCCTTTCCCCATGCACAATAACTAAGTAATAAGGTAGTTTTGGGTTGGTAAAATGAATGAGTAGCATTTTCCATCTTCCCAATTCAAGCAGGGTAACTCTGCATTTAGGAATATTGAAGCTCCTTTTTTAATGTTAAAATACCCTTTAATGAAAAAGAAAAAGTTTCATTCTTTTTCCTTTGCAATAAGATGTGGTGGCTCCGACCCTCTGGAACCAGCTCCCCCCAGAGATTAGGATTGCCCCTACCCTCCTTGCCTTTCGGAAACTCCTTAAAACTCACCTCTGCCATCAGGCATGGGGGAATTGAAACATCTCCCCCGTGCCCATGTAGTTTCTGTGTATGATTCGACTATGTGCTTGTTTTTTATATATTGGGGTTCTTTTGGATTTTTTAACTTAAAACTGTAATTTAGATTACTAAATATTAGATTTGTTACTATGTATTGTTTACCATTGTTGTGAGCCGCCCCGAGTCTACGGAAAGGGGCGGCATATAAATCCAATAAATCTAATCTAATCTAATAAATGGGGGGGAAATCAAGTTGCTTGTTCTGTTTCCCAAAAAAATTCCAGTAGCTATTTAATAAATAAACACTGAAAAAAAACCCTCAATTGTTAGAAGAAAACTGCAACAAAATTGCTACTATAATACTTCAAATAAAAAATAATAAATGACTATAAAAATTAAAAAATGAAGAAACAAAAATAAAATGGCTCCAATCTCTTCTGGAACAAGTACTGTATTGCACTATACTGTGCAATTGTACAGCCATTCTTTATAGCTATCATCAAGGGAACTCACGCTGCCATTAATTGTATGTTTTAAAACATAGGAATTTTACTTCCTATGAATTTCCTACTCCAGTGATGGCAAACCTTTTTTCCTTGGGTGCCGAAAGAGCGTGTGCGCGTGCTATCGTGCATGCGTGAGTGCCCACACCCATAATTCAATGCCTGGGGAGGGCAAAAACAGCTTCCCCCCTCCCTCCTCTGGAGACTGGGAACAGACTGTTTCCCAACTTCTGATGGGCCCAGTAGGCTCGTGTTTTGCCCTCCCCAGACTCCAAAGGCTTCCCTAGAACTGGGGGAGGGTAAAAACATCGTCCCTCATTCCCCCGGAGGCTCTCTGGAAGCCAAAAACCCCCTCCCAGAGCCTCTGTGTGAGCCAAAAATCAGCTGGCCAGCACACACATACATGTTGGAGCTGAGCTATGGCAATGGCTTGCGTGCAAGCAGATAGGTTTGCCATCACTGTCCTACTCTATTGCACAATTTTATGTATTCCCTTTGATGTGTTTTCAAGATAAACTTGACTCTTGGCAACAGCCTGAACAAATTCCTGACATTTTCTTGGCACGGCTTTAGATACGGTTTGCCATTGCCTCCTTTCTAGGGCTGAAAGATTGATTGGACAAAGATCACTCATCTGGCTTTATGCTTAAGTGGGACTAGAACTCAGTGTCTTCCATGTTCTAGCCTTGTGCTTTACCCACTACACCAAATGGCTTTTTTATGTATTCCTAGTGCAGGAGTCTAGGAATCAGCAAGCCTCAATGATACTAGAAAATAATCATGCTTTAGCTACACAAATAATCAAACCTAATTAAAGTCAAGTAATTATAGTCTGGCATTCTTAAACAGTACATTAAAATCAGGTATTGGTATTGAGAAACAAAGCAGCACCATAGAGCTACTGAGGTTTTCAGTTTAAAAATGTGATATTCTAAAGATTAGAGGACCGCAAGGACTTTACTGCCATCCTGTGGATAAAGTCTGAACAGCCTGTCAAGTTTGAGGAGCAGAAGAAATGTCATGAAGATTCTGTTGTATGGAAAACAAGTACATAACTTTCCACTGATCTTAATTATATCACACACTCTCGTTGCTAGGATTTGGAAGAAACCCTGCCAGAGAAATCTGTCAGTCAGCATTCACCAATATTCCAGAAAGAATATATGCATTACAGTAAAAACAATGAGGCTTGTGATTATTTAAGTGCTACATTTATTTTAGCACATTTACACTTGTAATCACAGCCAACCTCATCCGATACAAGGACAATTCACACAACATAGGGCTACCCTTGAAGAGTGTTTGGAGACTGCAAATAGTCCTGAATGCAGCCGCGTGAGCCATTATGGGTGTACCTTGATACACTTATATAACATCAATGTTTCAATTAGTCTACAGTCACAATGCACACTTTAGACACTGAGGGGGAAAAGGTTCACCATCACTGCTGTATGGTTTTCTAAGCTCTCTGGCAGGCATCCTTCAATCTAAAAAAATGCAACATCATAATATGTCAACCCTTGAAAACACTGGCGAATCTTGGAAGATTCTTCTAAGTTTGCCATCAATTACATTAAACCGCTATAAGAAAGAGGGGCTTTCTCAGTTTTGTTATCCTAATTAGAATGATCTCTGCAGGGGGAGGTATGCCAAATGCCCAAAAAATATTTTGGGCGATGTTCTGCCGGGCTCTCGACACGAACCCCTAATTAAATTCAAAGGTAGAAAAAGCAGACACACACACGTGAAAAGTCAAGAATACTGTCTTTATCCAAAGAAAAATAGAAGCAAAACACCCTTTTGGTAGTCAAAGGGTTCACCTTCAAAGCAAACAGACTTGAATGCAGTGAAACAACAAAAAACAAACTCAAAGCAATTAACAAGTAGCTGTGAAGTCGTCACAGCTACTCTCCTTCAAATGTTTTCCAACTCACACGTTTGACTATGGTTTAAGTTCAGAGTCCTGGTATCAAAGCACAGAGTCCTTGGAGAATCCGGAAAGTAAAGCCACATCCACTACACGAACAGATAATCTTCCACACTGAGAGGCTGGCACGCTGCCCATTTAACAGCAGCCCTAATTCGTTGAACCACACCCAACCACAGGTGAACTCTGTTATCTCTTGTAATACTTACGTAGCTGCTCTTTTCTATTCATGGTCCTTCGCCTGCGTACGTCAATAAATGCTTCCTCATCAGAATCCAGCGAAGATAAGGAGGAGGATGAATTGCTTCCTAATGGGCTGTCTGCCATGACCCCCTCTGAGGGTCCCATTTCACAGTCACTCCCTGCTTCCGACGATACTTCGCTGTCCGAAACAGTCAGCAGTAAAACAGGCCTCTGACACTGGGAGGATTCACCCACATCCACCCCTACAGTCCTTGGGACAGGAGATGGCCCAGAGCCAACCACAACAAGCACTAGGCATTTTACAATCAAAATTGTTAGGTTTAAAATGTGGAAAAAATAAGTGTGCTATCTATATATGTTTGTCTTCAATTGGCAATACTCCACTTTCTTTCAAATATTTTGCACATAGTACCTTCTTAAATACAACTAATATATTGTTCAGCTTCGCCAAAATCAGCTACTGAAAGTGTAACAGTTTTTTAAAAAATTCTGCAGATTTAAGAATCTCATTCAAGTAATAATAAAATATTTACTTGAAATCTGTAATATTTAAGGATCCTTTTGTTCAAGTAATAACAGGAAAACATTGCACTTTGAAATCCAGCAAGAGACATGTTGGGGCACGGGATTCATGAACAACAATCATCAAGGGATCAATTCTAATCTTGGAGATTTGACAGCAGTAACAACAGTTTCTTTGTTGATAACTGTCATTAAAAGGCAGGAACTTTTGGAGTCAGATTCAACACAAAGAAAAAGAGTTGTGCATGGTAGATGACAGGAACTGGATATATTTGTTAAAATAATAATAATTTTTAAAAACCCAACAAACTCAACATTCCACACGGTTTGATTTGACCCTTCAACTCAGACAAACCCTAAATCTGTTCAAATTCACATGAAAGCTTCCTGCTTCAAATTATAGGAGTCACATTATCTCCATTCTTATAACTTTTTATAGTGTTTCTACAGTGTTGTCCAGATTACCCATAACTACCAGAGTGGCACACGCTAAAAAAATTCTCACACTTAATCATAGCATCAGAAGACTTTTTTTAAAAAAAGAAATTCTTGACAATGATTTCTTTACACTCTGCTTTCAGGCTTTTTATTTTACCCTGGTATGATCACAATGATTTCAATTAGATTTGCTTTAAATAAATATGATTTTCATCACAGCCTTTAATAGTTCAAATCTCCCCCCCCCCCCCCAAAAAAAAAAGGTATGTAACTTAATAAATCCTGGGCTTACGTTTGTTTTTTATTTCCTAGCTGATTCCACATTTCAAGCACAAAACCATCAAAGTTTTCACTCTAAAAAAATGGAAAAATTTGAATAAGAAAAAAAATAAACCAACAAACATTATGAAGCTCATTATTTACTGTTGATAAGGTTTTAAACATCCTATACAAAGTGTTCAACTTGCTTTGTGGTTTTAATGCTTTTGCTACCTGTATTTCAACATCTAGAGATCAATTTTTATTTTCTTCAATACTTTCAATACAATTTTCAAAATACGGTTAACCTGAACAATGTGCTATTTGAATGTAATTTATTTTTTTATGATTACTGTCACTTAATCAATTACATTAGGAGGTTTTTTTAGTTATAGTGGATATGATTTTACCTTGGCTATTTGAATCATAGTATTAGAAAGCTCTTCAATCTCATCCTCACTGCCAAATACAGTTTCAAAATCGTGATAAGACCAGTCCTCAAATAAAATCCGTGGGGCTAATCATAAAAAGGGGACAAAACATAGCATTATTTTTCTTCATAAAAGTTATAAGTATGATGAAATCTGCCTATTTACATTTAATGTATTTTCTTTTAGTGTTCATCTTGGGGGAACCCAGGATGACAAGAAAGCATATAAACGATGGAAAATAAGACAAACCTGAAAGAACTATAATTATTCAACAAGTAATTGTAAACCACCAGTACTATCAAAAGTGAAATATACATCACCTCAAGGTTCGACTACTGTAATGCTCTCTACATGGGGCTACCTTTGAAAAGTGTTCGGAAACTTCAGATCGTGCAGAATGCAGCTGTGAGAGCAATCATGGGCTTCCCAAGGTATGCCCATGTTACACCAACACTCCGCAGTCTGCATTGGTTGCCGATCAATTTCCGGTCACAATTCAAAGTGTTGGTTATGACCTATAAAGCCCTTCATGGCATCGGACCAGAATATCTCTGGGACCGCCTTCTGCCGCACGAATCCCAGCGACCGGTTAGGTCCCACAGAGTTGGCCTTCTCTGGGTCCCGTCGACTAAGCAATGTCGTTTGGCGGGACCCAGGAGAAGAGCCTTCTCTGTGGCAGCTCCGACCCTCTGGAACCAGCTCCCCCCAGATATCAGAGTTGCCCCCACCCTCCTTGCCTTTCGTAAACTCCTTAAAACCCACCTCTGTCGTCAGGCATGGGGGAATTGAAATTTCTCTTCCCCCTAGGCTTATAGAATTTATACATGGTATGCTTGTATGTATGAGTGGTTTTTTTAAATTGGGTTTTTTTAGATTGTTTTTAATATTAGATTTGTTTACATTGTCTTTTTATATTGTTGTTAGCCGCCCCGAGTCTTCGGAGAGGGGCGGCAGACAAATCTAATTAATAATAATAATAATAATAATAATAATAATAATAATAATAATACAATTAAACTATGCATTACGAAGGGGAGGTCATTTGGTTAATGACAGTAGAAAGAATAAGATCTTACTCTGCCTCTGAAACCAGGTAAGAGGATCATCCCCACTTCCTAAAGACCCATAGGTGGAACTCAACTTATAGTTGAGTTGGCTGCTACTGGAGGAGATATGCTTTCAAAATAGTTGGTTAAAAACTATTCTTAGTCTTTTTAATTGAGCCTGGTCTCTCTAAGGCAGTCACTGAGGGATTTACAGACAGGTTATCTATTTTGTTATAGCAATAGCACTTAGACTTGTATATTGCCTTACAGTGCTTTACAGCCCTCTCTAAGCTCAGCAAATTGGCCCCAACAATCTGGGCCCACATTTTATCAACCTCAGAAGGATGTAAGGCTGAGTCAACCTTGAGCCTGGTGAGATTCGAACTGCCACATTGCAGTCAGCTGGCAGTCAGAAGAGGTAGCTGCATCACTGTATTCGAACCGCTGTGCCACTATGCACTCACCATGGTTATCAAAGTAGTTTGGCTCTATAGGTCAGAGGTGGCCACTCCTCTCCGAAGACTTTGGATACATGCAACACCAAAGCTAAGCTATCTCAGTCTATCCAAACAGCCATTTTTTCTTTTTCCTACAGTATCTCATCCTCAACATCATTATCTCTGCAAGCATTCCTCATTCCAAGTTAGATAATAGTTTGCCTGGTAAGGATCCAGGATGTACTGCAGGATTTGTTTTGGATCTCCAGATTTTAACTTGCATTTTGCAATAATCAAACATTTCTAAGGTTCTATGGAATTTAGTATTGGGGACTGAACTGTTAGCCATCATAAATTTGGCTAAACAAGTGACTATAGGAAAGCAGAATTATTGTAATAGCTCTTTAATAAAGTTTAGTTTACATATATTACACTTTCTCAGATTTGTTCCAGAAAGATTTACATAATTTTCATATACTGTATAGGTAAGCTTTCAATTCTCAATAATAAGAATATGAAGGCAGTCTTCCTAGACTGTACTATAGACTAATCTAATACAACAAACTACTTTCTCTAGAGCAATGTTTCCCAACCTTGGCCACTTGAAGATATCTGGACTTCAACTCCCAGAATTCCCCAGCCAGCATTCACTGGCTGGGGAATTCTGGGAGTTGAAGTCCAAATATCTTCAAGTGGCCAAGGTTGGGAAACACTGCTCAAACGGTCAACCAAAGAGAGTGGCCATTGAAAATATGACGACAATTAAGTTTGGGAGGGAGGTAAATCCATTACACTGCAATCCTTCTAGAATTTGAATGCGAAAAGCTAATTAAAATGTTACCTATTTTGATGTTCTTGGCATTTCTCTTAACTTCTTTCATCCAACCTGTAAAAGATAACATACGAAGGTTCATATTGAACATGACTTATCACAAAAGAATACCTCAAGTGTAATTATGTAAGACTTTTAAAGGACTTTATATGCTTTGGGCATATAAAAGAAACCGCTACACTAACCTTGTATCTATGGTCAAATATAACTTTTGTAAGCACCACCCAAACTTTCATTAGCTGCGATCAATAAGAATAACCATAGTCACAATTTAACACATCTGAAAGGTACCAGATTAGAAGTGCCTCTGATAGTAAGATTACATAAATGCAAGGAGTTTATAACTTTTCCCTATTTGTCCCTATGCCCCCCACCCAGTATATAAAACTGTACAATTATTAAGGGTAGGATAACGCATAGAAAGATAAAATTAATTTTCTGTACCCAAATTGTTTTGCTTTCAGTGGCACATTACATCTTCAAAACTTTTCAGAGTAAACAGGTGTGCAAATATAGATATAATTAAGGCAAGTTACCATATAGTAGCAAAACAACAAGTTTCAATTAGATACTAATACAGTGATCCCCCGGGTATCGCGACCCCGATCATTGTGAACGGGCTAAATCGCGATTTTTAAACCCGGAAGTCAAAACACCATCTGCGCATGCGCGCCCTTTTTTTATGGCCACGCATGCGTAGATGGCGCCGGGCAGATCAGCTGCTGGGCGGCTTCCCTGGGTCTTCCCCCTCTTGCTGGCGGGAGGGCGAGCATCAGCGAGGAGTTTCCCCACCGCCCACACAAACTCCTCGCTGCCGCTCGCCCGCCCTTCGCCCGCCCACGCCGTTCGCTCCCCCTCTTGCTGGCGGGAGGGCGAGAAGCCCCCCCAGCACCCCCCTCACCCGCCCTTCGCCGCTCGCCCGCCCTTCGCCCGGCCACCCGCCCTTCGCTCGCTGCTCGCCCGGCCACCCGGGTCCGGGGGGGTGCTGGCAAGCCCCCCATGGCGGCGGCGACGTTTTAAAACAGCCGCGCCGCTTCCCAGCTGAGTCCCCTTCCCAGGAACCCCAATCTTCGGCTCCTCGCTAGCGCTGCGGAAGTAAAAACACCATCTGCGCATGCCCAGATGGTGTTTTTACTTCCGCAGCGCTACTTCGCGAAAACCCGATCATTGCTAGGGGTCCTGGAACGGAACCCTCGCAATGATCGGGGGATCACTGTAATAATTTTGTCCTTGTGCCTTTAAATCAGTCTTAACTCCTGGCAATTGTCTGGACATGTCCATGAAGTTCTTTTGGCAATGTTTTAGGAAATAGTTTGTCACTGTCTTCTTCTGAAGGTTGAGTGACTGGCTCAAAGTCATCCAGCTGGCATCATGCCTAGTAAGACTGGAACTCATAGACTTCTAGTTTCTAGTTTTTTATCCTTAACTACTATATGAAGGTGGCTTTCTACTATACATTGATACAATATATGTTGGATGAGAATGAGACCAATATATGTAGAGTTCGAGCTAGCTACTTTATTTTTTTCTGCCTATATTAGAGGAATCTGGCAACCTGCTCTTCAGAAGAATTACATAAGGCTCCAGGGAATTTGGACAGGGGTGTCTGTCCTAGCCCTTTTACAGTTGTGCACTGGATGGATGGATGGATGGATGGATGGATGGATAGATGGATGGATGGGTGAGTGGGTGGGCGGGCGGGCGGGCGGGCGGGCAGATAGATAGATAGGTCCATTCCATCATCTTGGCTCTTGATTGTCATCTTCTCTCCTTCTTTAATGACTTCTGCAGAACTTCGTCTTCAAATGTATCCAAGATAGGATAATTAGAACCTAGTCATTTGTATGTCAAACAACAACTTTGGATTGATTTATTCTATGATCCATTTTTTCTTTTTCTGAGTATCCATGTCCTTCTCAACACTGAAGTATAAACATATTCTTGCTTCTTCAAACTCTAATTTTCACGGCCATTACAACTTGTAACTTCCTGCGGACATGCCCACTGACTTTGTAGGAAGCCAATAGAGAGGGTTGTAAACTGTAATGATGTGATCATAAGACATTGTGACAGTCAGAGCTTCAAGGACCAACTCGTTCAGCATTGTTGCAAGTATAATCACTGAATGTGCGCTCATTACATTTTTTGAGAAATTGCATGGGCATCTATTTTGATGTTAGAAGTTGTTGTGTAGATTTTGTTTCCCTTTTTTGACATTTGGATTATTGTAGTGCATTCATAATCATTTGAATAATGTTCATATACAGCTCCTCTTGTGGCAGGTTGAGTTATTATGTTGGCAACGGAGCACTTTGTTAATGTGGTTGTTTTTTGATAGATTTGTCCTCTCTAGTTATTCCTTTTTTATTATGACAAAGGCATTGCCTACATACTGTTCTGTCTGGGTGCCCCCAGACTTCAACACCAACTGGAAAAAGCAGCCAGACACGCTGGTAAAAGCAAAAGCACTTTATAGTTTGAAAAATAAACACAGAGAAAAACCTGTTCTTCCCAACAGGCAGGCTATGAGACTTCACAGCAGAGTCCTGATGGCCAGACAATACAGCAGACTTCTTGCTGGCACACCCACCACTGTAGAGAATAAGACCCACACCTTTTTCCCCCAAGGTTTCAGTATTCAAAGTCACAAACCAGAATTCCAAGACGCCAAAGATCACAGCCAGGTCCCAGGACTCCCAAAGATAATACTCCACAAGCCAGGAAGGGTGGGTCTGCCTTTTCAGCCTTTCCAGAGAGCACCACACCCAAACCCAGCTGTTGCCTCTTTAGTGCTGAAAGTACCTGGCTAATTGTCCCCTTCGTTGTGTTGCTCTTCTCTGCCGGAGATCGATTATTGCTTGTGCATTTTCATCTAAGGAATCCAGGCTGCTTGCTGGGGAGAGCTCCCTCTCGGGGGACTCTGGCTGTCCTCCCTCTCCCTCAGCCTGAGATTCCTCCTCCCCGTCTGCCTGAACCTCCTGTTCCTCATCCTCCCCCTCTGAGCAGGAAGCCGGCAGAGGATCAACCGTTCCCTGAGGGGCCTCAGACGGGATCACAACACATACCATATCCATACATTTGGTTGTATATGTGGGAATGCTATAATTTATAAATTATGTATTATGGTTTCACCTATGAGTCTTAGAAGTGGAGATGCCATTCTCTGATTTATTGGTATTCAAACTGAAAGCAGAGGGAGGCAGAGATTGATGAGATCCATAATTCTGGGTATTTAATCTTAGTGTAATTTGTTAGGTAAAATGTGTTGTGTAATACTGCTGCCATGGTTTATTTTCTAGTTCTGGATCTGTGGACATGAAGAGTGCTGTGACATTGACTTAACTTCATATTCTATTTAAGGTTTTTTTATTTTTATGGAGGCATTGCAGTATGTAGTTGATTTGGTTACCTCTGTGAGAGGTCCAAACTGTTTTTGCAAGTTTTGATTTTTTTTGTTTCATAGTTTTTTGTTTTAAGTCCTTGATTTTTATTATGCGAACTTAGTCCATTTACATTTTCAGCTATCAGAGTGGCCACATATGCATACTGTAGTTTCGTGATGCTTTTTCCTTCAATTTCATGTTTATGTTCTTCCAATTCATCCTCTCTCATTATATGTTCAGGAAAAACACTGTAAGTTGAAAAAGTGAGTGTCAACCCTGAAGTGAGCCTGGCTGAAGCTTCACGTTGCCACAGAACGGTGGTAGGGGGTAAATAGTTAGATGCGGTTGTGTAATCAAAACAATAAAGTTTTTCTGTGGGAACCAAGGACATTTTCACAGGCAGCTAGCCAGAAGAGGAGCAAGTGACCAAGCAACTGGCCAACACATGGATTGGACATTGTGACCAGTGGCTTGGGGGGAAAGGGGAAATTTTTACTTTTAATCAGGTGATAGCCGCAGGAAAATTCAGAATTGGCTTTCACCAGTTATGCCAATATGAAGTATCCAATAAACTGTTCTATGAGGAACCTTCTCACCTCGGAGTTCTGTTTTCTACGGATGTATTATTTGGAACACTGACAGTGTGAGAATACAGTGGTACTTCTACTTATGAACTTAATTCGTTCCGTGACCAGGTTCTTAAGTAGAAAAGTTTGCAAGGAGCAGCAATTTTTCCCATAGGAATCAATGTAAAAGTAAATAATGTGTGCGATTAGGGAAACCACAGGGAGGGTGGAGGCCCTGTTTCCTCCCAGGAGATTCCTAGAGAAACCCCACAAAGGCTTCTCTCCGCCTTTTCTGGTCCTGTTTCCTCCCAGGAGATTCCTAGAGAGGCCACACAAAGGCTTCTCACCGCCTTTTCCAGCCCTGTTTCCTCCCAGGAGATTCCTAGAAAGGCCCCACAAAGGCTTCTCTCCGCCTTTTCTGGCCCTGTTTCTTCCCAGGAGATTCCTAGAGAGGCCACACAAAGGCTTCTCACTGCCTTTTCCAGCCCTGTTTCCTCCCAGGAGATTCCTAGAAAGGCCCCACAAAGGCTTCTCTCCGCCTTTTCTTGCCCTGTTTCCTCCCAGGAGATTCCTAGAGAGGTCCCATGGAGGCTTCTTCATGCCTTTTCCAGTTACAGTTTTCCGGGTTTGTAAGTGGAAAATGGTTCTTGAGAAGAGGCAAAAAAATCTTGAACACCCGGTTCTTATCTAGAAAAGTTCGTAAGTAGAGGCGTTCATAGGTAGAGGTACCACTATATACCTTGTTTCACTGTACTCTACCCATTCTTGAAATCTTTGCACCCTAAAAAGTCAGTGTAAAAACAGTACTGTGGATTTTGGAGGAATTTTAACAACCAACGAAAATTATATAAAATGCTCTGAAAATGAATGGGATTAACAAAATGCACCATATCAGAAGGAGGGGAAAGTTGGGAAAGCATCCCAAACGGGCTTAATGGGACCATTTGCCGAATGTTAAATTTCAGTGAAAATAAAATGGAAAAGTGGGAGTAAGGCAGAATTAATGGGTCTGCCTAAGCATCTCATATGTACAATATAATGGGGTACGGCTTAATCGGCTACCACCCTGAGCAAAAAGCACTTTCAATAGGGAATCAAAATACAGTGGTACCTCATGATACGAACTTAATTGATTCTAGGAGGAGGTTCGTAAGGTGAAAAGTTCGTAAGACGAAACAATGTTTCCCATAGGAATCAATGTAAAAGCAAATAATGCGTGCAAATCCTTCAGGAAAATCCCAAACTTTAGAAGGGAGGCGAACAGAGGGCAGGGAGGAGCAGCTAAAGGGGGCGGGTGGAAGAAGCAAGGCTAGGCTAAAGGGTGAGTGGGAAGGAAGAAAGGCAAGGGGGGCGCCCCTCCCTTTTCTTTCTTCAAAAGACACCCTTTCAGTGCTTGTGCAAGCACGCTGTTCTCCTACTTTTTTAAATGCAAACTCTTTCCCCCTCCAAGCCGCCCCTCCATTTTCTTTCTTTCTTTCTTCATCCCAGCAGCAGCGGCTTGGTTCATAAGGTGAAAATAGTTCGGAAGAAGAGGCAAAAAAATCTTAAACACCGGGTTCGTATCTCGAAAAGTTTGTTAGAAGAGGTGTTCGTAAGATGAGGTACCACTGTACACAATAGTATTTCACTATACATGCCACTTTTATTTGTGTCTCGAACACTGGGTCAAAACCTCCAGAGTTTGAAAACACAAACATAAATCATCTTCCCTCTTTAAGTATCTGATGAATGAGAATGAGGCTAGAACAAGCGTCCCCAAACTGGCAACTTTAAGACTTGTGGACTTTTGAAGTCCACAAATCTTAAAAGTTGCCAAGTTGAAAGACTTCTGGGCTAGAAAGTTGACAGAGATGTTACAGTCTCTTTTTAAAAATGACTTTGGAATGGATTTTATAACGTTCTTAGCTGAAGTAAATATATGAGGCATTGCATAGATTAAGTGTATTTTGTATTGTATAGAACATATCTGGTTATTATAAATTGGCTACATTTCCTTCCTATCAGCCACGAGAAAGACATATTTCTACCCAACTCAGCATACTTTCACAATGTAAAGTTAACACTGGAAATCCTGCAGAAAAAGCATTAGATGGAGATCTTAAGTAGAAGATAGAAAGCACAGACCTTGGTCAACGTCATGGAGTCCTGTCACCTGGAACTTCTCCTTTCCTCTTCTCTTCACCTGCAGCCAGACTGGTGAAATTGTTGTAAATTTGTTTCCAAATGTTTTAGCAATATCATAGCCATAGCTATTCCACTATATAAAAAAGAAGGAACATAATAAAAAATATTTGCTACATTATTTCCTATCTTTAAATATAAATTATACCAAAAGAACTAGATATAAGTCCTCAATTCTAATTTAAGTTTTATTTCTTGATTGGCAAAAAAAAAAGAAAAAAAGAAAGCCTGATAGCACCATGTCCAAATGGTTAGTTTGTTAATATATAAACAAGCCATCAATCTATGTTTGTATATATTTGAGTAATGTAACTTTAAATATACTGCTGAATGATGATTGGCTACGGTATTTTAAGTTTGCCATAAGAGGGAGCCAAAGATCGTAGCTGGAGGCTGACGTGCTCTGGAATGCTGATTCATTCATGATTGACTGTCTGTCTGATAGGGAGCTCTGTGTGAAGCTCTGTTACTTTCTGAAAGTACTGAAGTGTTCGTTATCTGTAATCTTTTTTGATGTTTAAGAGAAAGACAGGCTGGTAAGAAGATTATAGTACTTCTTGATATTGACTGACTAAACGTGAATGACCCTGACTGTTTAATAGGACTGTGCTATTTATCTAAAAGTAAACTATTGTATACATTATATGAATCTGTTTGTGACTGGATAATTACTCATCATTACAGGATAACTACTGTTTGTGATAGTTTGGGTGGGCATATACACCTTACACATAAACTTTTTAGAGCTCCTCTGATCAAAGGTGGTGACGTGTTAGCTCATTTAGAATTGATGATGTAGACTTTGCAAGAACAACATGAAAAGGAACTAATAATTTCTGAATTGCATCAAGTTTATATAATTATTTTTTCATGGGATGAGAGTTATGATGATTATGTGTCTTCACTGGAAATTTTGACCAGAGATGAAATAACATTGACTGGCATAACTGGAAGACTGATAGAGGAATCAAGGAGAAGGGAAGATAGAAAGCAGATGAGAAAGAAACAACCATAAGAAGAAGAGAAAATGTCTTCAAATGTATATTTTGTTAGGAAATGTTATTTTTGTGGGGCTAAAGGCCATATAGCTAGATTCTGTAAAAAAGGTAGGAAACAGAATGAGCATGTAAAAATGTTAGTTTAGCTATGCCAAATGCAACTAAAGATGTAAGTATTCCCTACTTACAGGTGTAATGTAGCCCAAAGTTTCTCCTTTGAAGGGCTGTTCACGTCCTTTTGTAGCACAATAGCTTTTGTGTTCGAGGACAATATCCTTTGCTGTTGGATCAGTAACTACTAGACCACGCTCCTGTGCTGTTCCATTTGAATGATGAGTCTGTCAAGATGAAGTTATTGTAGAATTAATTTAAAGAGATTGCTAGCACACAATTCAAGGAAAGGTAGCAGTTTTACGGTCCTTCAAAATTACAGGACCAAAACGGAATAGTGAAGTAGTGCACTTATAAATATACGATGCAGGAAACCACAGGGAAAGTGCTTGTCTTCACACTAATTACAAGCATAGGTTGGTTGCTACTGCAAACAGGTAGCATTAGCCGCTATGTTAATAATCATAACCAAGAAAAATGGTACATTCTCCAGAATGACCAAATTTAAATTCCGCTTATCCTTGGCAACACCAGACCACATCACAATTACACAGAAGCAGAGAGATCCAGCTTAGGGTGGAATGTGATTTAGTTGACTGTCCCATTTCTCATGGTCCCTATGTTACCTCTCATGCTGTCCTGGAGAAATCATAACTATCTGATAAGTACAAGGAAGAGTAGTAAAGATCGCCCTTCCTTTGGAAGCTAGATCATTATTTTCTAATATATTTACAATAATTGACCATTATTCTGAGGACTTACCATGCAATCATAAGGCATGCACAAATATGGCTTTATAGTTTTGGGAAGTTGGCTTGCTCTCCAAACTTGTTTGTTTGGTTTCTGAACATTTCCTTACCAGACTAGGTAACATCATCACAAGACATTTTATAAGCTAAGGTGAATAGGACAAGGAAATCCTCCTGATGATGTTACATAGTCTGGTAACAAAACATTCAGAAATTAAATTGAAACAAGCTTGGACAGCAAACCACTGCCAAAATCTAAAATCCAAGATACAAGTATTTTCTATGTCTTTATAGTTCCTATTTTGAAAAAAATCACAATGGATGCTTTGATGATTGTGTATCCACAAGTAAAACTAATATTTGGCACCATATCAGAAAATCTTAGGTCTCTTATATAAAAGCAAGAGATTTGCTTTGTGATTTGCAATTTCAAATACAAAGTATTTGAATTGCATCAAGTTGAATTGCAAAATATTTGAAATTTGTGATTAGGAGATCAGGATGCATGTTACTACATTAACTGAATTAATTAGAAGTGTTGCATGAATAAGGCCACTGGATGTATAAAAAGAATTACAATTACACATGAGTATATAAAAGAATACTAGTAAAATAATAGTAGTACATCCATGGTATTTAAATAACAGATTACCAAAAAAAAAGGAATATTTTAAAATCATTGTTATTCATTTCTTGCATGTATTTCCTCCACAAACTAGATGCTGTTACCAAATAGAACACATTAGTTTGCAATTAAATGAAAATTTTATATTACATAGGAGAGAGCTGCACTATCCAACTACCTAACTGGAAATCAGGAAGTTCACTGTGAAATTAGTAGATCTCTGTCAAGCACTCTCTATTTATATTCAAAGAAAATACTCCTAGGTCAAAGTACAATATCCACACAGTATTTGATAAGAATCTTTGCTAATGAGAGATTAATGCCAGAAAATTAACCATGTTCTCCTACCTTTTCCTCCAGTGTTTTTGAGGAAGCTTTTTTCAAATCTGTCTTTGACAATGTAGCATCAACGAACTGAGAAGCCAGGGCAAAAATAAGACCAATGCAGATACATTTCATGGCAACTTTAGTTATCAGAGTTTAATGTCTGTGGATGAAGAAAATAGAAATAGATGTCTTATCCTCTGAAGAATAATCTAATTTAGATCATTTAAAAAAGTATTGATAAAGGCAATGGGAAAAATTTTTAAAAACAGAGCCAGAATCAGTCTCTTCAAGAATACAATTATAGCAGGATTTGCACTGTTCCTCCAATGTTCTAGCCTTTCATCTGGCAATTTTTCAGATTACAAAGAAAGGGTACATATTTTATCTGAAAAGGCAATTTTTAAAAAAAATTGGTTTACTACACTATTGTCAAGTTTTCAGGACAGCCTTTTTCCCTGCCTGCTTCTCCTAAATTCAAATACTGGTACTTTTTTTTCTGAAGAAACCTGGCAGCTCATTTGTACATTTGCAACAGTAAGTGAAATTTAAATTCAATAAACAGATGCATAATCATGTGAACAAAGTATGTTTGATATAAAATGATTTCGGTATGGAATCCCCAAATTAATATTATTTGTGCTGCCCTTTTGCTACTTCAATTTTTCTCTCATTCTGCTTAAAATATTTCTGGAAGCTTTATATGGACCTTCATTTTATTCAAGTTTTTGGACTTGCCATTAATATAATCTCAGAATAGCCACTGTCATGGATCCTTTTAATCAGTGAAGGGCTACCAAAATTTTTACTACCACTGTGGATGTGGCTTATTTTGTGGGTGCGGCCTGATGGTCATGAGACTGGGTAGAGTGGCTTGCTGGCCATGTGAATGGCTTGACAATCAAGGATTTTCCATGAACCTCAAAACAATACCTATATCAATGAACTCAAAACAAGCAGGTCATCGAATTCATCCACATCCTAGAAATGAACAGCTATAGAACAGTGAAATGACAGAAACATCTCACTTAGAATTTTGAAAGCACATTTTGAGCATTGTCATAAAGATATCTTCATGATTAAAATGGCCACTCACAAAATAATCACCTACTCAAAGGCAACAATCTAAAGTGTTCCTTGCTACTTTCACAGTCTAAGTGAACATCTCAAAATGCTCCATTCCAAACAACAGTCTTAACCTTCCTTCCTGCAGACTACCAAACAAAATCAAGGTTTCTGACAAAACATTAGGTTTCAAGCATTATTCATTTTATTTTCTAGAGCAGGGGTCCCCAAACTTGGCAACTTTAAGACTTGTGAATTTCAACTCCCAGAATTCTCCAGCCAGCTACGAAGACCTCTGTTCTAGAGAATACTATAGCCATTCGGAAAGGAGGGGGAGGCAGAAACCCAGATCACATAGAATTAATTCCAAATCCTATTTCCTTATAGACACTTTTGTTTGTAGCAGAATCGCCGGCTTTGGGGTTTTTAAATGCTTTCAGGAAGAACACACGAGGCTGCCCAAAGAAGACGCCCTACATTTTCTTTCAACATCTTTTGGTGTAAATTGGGTACTCTGAGGTGGAGCTCCATTTTCGCTACTCCACTGCGTCCCCCCCCATCTGGGCAGCAGCCCACCCCTGCCTTTAACTAAACATTGTGTACCTTAGCCTTATTGTTGATTACAGCAAGTCAGAGATGACACAACAAATTTGCCCAATTTTGGGTAAAGCTTGACATTAGGAGTTTTAAAAATGCACTATATATTCTCACTTTTGTTTAGCACTATCATGCAAACATAGAATTCAAAGGAAAATTATTTTTATATATACAGTGTTTGGGGGGGGGGAATCTGTGTGCGCAAATAATTCTTCCTCTGAATACTGTGGCTATATTTGCATGATATATATGTGGTAGGAAGATGGCCCAGAAGCTTCTTGTCTCATCTTCCATGGATAGACAGAGGACACAATTCAAAATTAAATCTATCCTTTCCATTCAGTGTAGAAGGTTCAAGTAGCAGCCTTTTACCAACTTTGAAACCCTTTCTCCTATAACGCTGTTCAAAAGGAGTCATGTCTAGAACTGTGGATCATCCTGATCTCTATAGTTCTTTCAGTTCCTGGACATGCAGACAAATTAACAGTAAAGCTATGCTAGCTCTAGATTTATTATAGATTGTCACCCAGAGTTTAAAAGCAAGCAAGCAAGCACAAAAAACAAACCTCCAAACCTCAAAATGATCCAAGAGAATTTTGCAGAATTATAAACATCTATCTGTCTGCCAATGGAATAACAAATTAAAAATCTCTTGTGTCTACCCCAGCTAGTAAGAGTGGTAGAGGTTACATTATCTAGTGTCTTCAGCCATAGATTAACAGGCTTTGCTTCAATAACATCAAGAAGGAAGTTTTAACCATTTTAAAAAATATACATACCTACCTTCTGAAATGGTTTTTTTTTTTTGCAAGCCATTACTGAGGCATAAACTTTTAGAGCTCTAAATCCACAAAGGCTATATAGTTAAATAAATCTTTTATCTTTTAAAATCCATTACAAGTAATGTTTCCGCTCTGACAGATTTACTCAAATCAATTGTCTGGAAATTATAGACTGTGTTGTGGAAGTCAAATAGCACCCAAATAAAGGGCTGCAGACTTTAATTAATTGGATAAGGTTTTAGAAAACACTTTAACTTAAAAGGTGCCATCAAAACAATGAGTTTTCAAGCATCATCTTAATTGGGGGCCTTCCCTCTTTTGTGCACTGAAGCACTTTAAAAACAGCGGAATTATTTTCAATGCAAAATCTGATCAGCTCACAGAAAATTATATTAATGTGAGTATGGTGTCCAAAAATGGGCAAAGCCCACTCATTTCTCATCCAATTTACTGGTCAACAATAATCTAATCAAATGCTTTACATTATTCCCGTCCTCATTATAATAACAGCAGATGGATAAATTATATTTTTACAACATTCTTCAAACTGATACCCACTAATCCAGTATGTAAAAGTCAAAACTAGGAGAAGACCTGAAAGTACAAAGTACAATGATCCAAGAAGATTTTGCAGAATATTTGCAAGGATTTATTTTGACATTTGCTTTTGAATCCATTTCAGCTCCTGTATACAAATTCCAGAATCTGGATTTGCTACACTGGCAAATCCATACATACTACGAGTATATCAATAGGATTGTCATTATGAAATTAGTCCAAACCACAATTACTACAGTCCCTGGCTGTAAACATACGAAGCCACAAACAAGCAAACCAGATTAAGAAGGGATCGCAACGCAATCCTAGGGATTGCGCCACTGAATCCTACTGCTCTGCAAAAGGACGCGTTTAGGAGAATGGCCACTTTTAAGGGCAAAGTCCTCAACCTGTTTCATCCAGAAACAGTGTCTCGGCCCTGCTTATTACAACACTTGGAAGCATAGACCTGGATAGGCAGCCAGCGCGTGGGAATCCCACCCGGGAAAGAGGAGTTTTTGAACAGCTGTGAGTAAGACGCTGACCCGTTACTTGCAGGCAGTTTAACTCAACCCAAGCTCGCTTGCTTGCCTGCCTGCTTGTCTTTTCAAATCCCCTCCCACCTTTCCAAGCACTCGCATTCGCGCCCTTGATTTCCTTCTGTAAACCGGATCTGCCTCGACTCGGAAGTGAAGCAAAAACTTCAGAGGCGAGGAGCGCACGCCTCTTAAAGGAGCCGTTTCGTTGTCTTTTCGTGATAAACGTGTGACTTCATAATAAAAGGGCTGATAACGAGGAACTCCATAGCGAGATGCCCCGGATCATATGCTAAGATTCTGAATTCTTATTGGAGGCTTTCTTCGGAGACTGCCAGAGACTTACCACGGAGACCATGGTGGTCAAAAAAAGCCTATTTAGAAAGTACCTCAGCCTTTCTAAATAGGCTTAAAGCTAAATATAGCAGGGTACTGTAATGCAATGGCAAAACAACAGCAACCTAAAAATAGCTACATTAGAGTGTGTATAATAAAAATATAAACAATAGCAAAAACACAGACTGTATAGCAATCAAAAACAAAAACAGATTGTATAACGTGCATAAGCGCACCACTGTGTCTATCGTCCCTGTCCTATTGTCCTCTTTTATCTTTTTATTTATGTTTATACAAACTATTACTATCCTATACATGTTTGACAAATAAATAAAATGAAGAAAGAAAGAAAATAAATCCTTGACTGGCACAAACTGTTCATAAAAAGTGATGAAAAGAAACTAATAGTGCAAAACTGAAATTAATTCCATTAGCTGAATTCCCTTACTCCATCAGTTAGGCAAATTAGTTCCATTTAATCAAACTTGGTCTATGTGATCTGAGTTGCAAAAAGTTGGATGAGAACATAATTGTGAACAAGGTGTTACAGGAAGAGTTTGCTGTATTTGAGAAGAAACATTCGAAGCGGTTTTGAATTTTCAAAAATGACTTTTGGATGGTTCTTTTCAAATACAGACAACTCTTACCATAAATCTTTGTTATCCAATTCGCTACATTATTCTGCTAAAGATTGCAAGGCTGCATCTAAGTCACAAAGTTCTCTTTGACCTTGGAAGGATGTGCAAATGTAACAATCTGAGAGCCTAATTTTAATTTTTTTGCAAAGCTGTTTGAAATTGATATGAGTTGGGCGACTTATAAATATAACAAATTAAATTAAATTGATTGCAGCAAGGCAGAAATCCTAAGCATTTCCCCCTAGAAATTCATGGAATTCAATTATCTTTTACCTCTGAGTAGATGCAAGCTAGCATTTGGGAGGAGTAAAGCCAATGCAATGTTGCACTGAGTGTGGCTGGGTCTGTTTAGCCCCCTAGACTAGAGTTATTTTTGCACCAGTTGCTAATCTGTGTCTCAGACTGACCTACCTAGTATCATGTTTCTGTGAATAAAATGAGATGACAGCATCCCACCCTGATGCTTCCTTTAAAACTCAGGCTGTTACCACACTTTTTTTTCTTCTCATAGAAAAATATGAGTACTACAGTATTAGGAATTATTTTGGAAGATTCTTATGACCAGTTCAACCATTGTATATAAACCTGTGGTTTTAATAGATTTCTATGTTCACATGCTGAATTTCAGTACTGTAATTGTTTTTAAAAGCTCAAAGACAAATAACTTCCATTCCATTTCTGGAATGGGGGTGGGTGGGAAATCTGCAGTTCTATTCCTTCTTGTGGCAATAGATAGGTAGGTAGGTAGGTAGGTAGGTAGGTAGAGATATTGCTTCCATGGCTTGACCCTGCTTGGCTTCAGTGTCTAAGCCCAGCCACTGTTGATTGCCTATGACAGACTGACCTTTATGAGCTTGTGCTGAGACTGATATCCGAAGCATAGAGAAACCATATGTTGATTTGGCTGTCCTTTCAGATTTTTTCATAAGCTATATTTTTTATTTACTCTGGTACTGCCTACCCAAAGGAGAGAGATAGCCAGAGTGACTTTTTGTGGATACTGCCTGCCTGAAGGAGGAGTACATGCTATTGTGATCTAATGGAAGGTTTAATGATGAAAAGGATGATGAAAAGACTAGCCATTGTGACCTCATGGTGACTCATATAAGTAAAGTCCTAGTCCAGGGATATGCAACTTTTTCCTATTTAATGACCATATTAGTCTTTGAATGGTGGACTCAATAAAAACTTGACTGTGTAAGGGGATTAAGAAAGATCCATACTAGTGTTGAAGTGGAAAATGTGTGCAAATTAGAGAACCAGTTTAAAGTAGTGGTTCAACCCCAGGTTATAAACTAGGAGACTGGGGGCACAAGATCGACCAACATGGCACATGCTGATCCACCAAGGCTGCCAGATATCTGAGGCCAGAAGAACGTTCATAGCAGAAGAGAAGCGAGCACTCTGCAAAGCCAGAGCTGCAAATGCTGCGACAATGGTCTCCACATGTCTGCCCAACATGTGGCAGAACATTTCACGCCTATATAGGCCTTACCAGCCACCTGTAGACACATCGCGTACAGCCCACAAACCATTAGATGTCAAGGTTGCTCAGAGTCCGTTTTGGAGTGAGTGGCATATAAATGCAATAAATAAAATAAAGGTCCTCTTTCAGCACGATGGACAAACATCATGTACCGGTAATTCTAAGCTGATAACACAAGTGAGTTTTCATACGCACGGGTTTGGAAGAAAAAAGAAATGCTACATTACTGTGGCTATTAGTTCATTGTTTAGTCTATTTTGATTTGATTGTAGTGAACCACATACATAATGTAATGTTTGAATAAAAGAAAATGATTGAACATACTGGTTGGAAGACAGCTGAACTTCAAAAGTTGTGACCAAGGTTCCTATGACCTATTTGACTTATCATCTTCTCCCATTTGCTACAGCCAAGTCCCATTTAGGTTTTTATTTTTATTTGTTAAATAATAGTACACCATCGTTTCTTTTTATTTTTTAAAAAATAATGGATCAGCATCGTGCTCCATTTGGAAAAAAAAATCTAACAGGGCTTATAAAAGTAACAGCTCTGCAAAATAAGACTTTAAAAAATATATTTATTGGTTTTTACCCAAATACAAAAGACTAAAACAAATATTGTTCACATTTGTCATTTACAGATCATAAACCATTCTATTACATTCCTTATTAACACATCTATATACAATATATATTATTCAAATGGATAGGATAAGTGTGGTGAGTAAAATGGATTAGTAGTAGTTAATTATATTTATAAGTGTATACAAATATAACTGAGTAGCCTTGAGAAGTAGATACAGAAGTTAATGTCAGAAGATATTACTGCTTATCCATTTGTATTTATGTTCCCCTACACGTTGTCTGTATCATGTATAAGAATTTGTTTTATGAAATTTGTACATTGTGTCATATTGCCCTTTTTCTTTCCTTCAACCATTTATAAGCAAAATAATGCTTTTACCCCCACACCGACAAAGCGGTAATAGGGCAAACTTTTGGATGCCTATTCAGAAATCTTTCCTTGCGTCCAATCGGCTAAACTCAACCAGGAGGATTGGAAGATGGCAAACACAATCCCATTTTAACGCTTCAAGGGGATTTATTTCTCATTAGGGGCATGGCAGAGGCGGCGTTGTGCGTTAGGTTTCCTCCGCCCAGCCTTAGGAAGGATCAACAACACCTGTTCCCGTTCCCGCCGCGGGATGCGCGCAGTCTCGGGAGGCAGCCCCGGGCGCTCAAGCGGAGCCTGCGCCTTGAGGCCGAGGGCCCTGCAGCTGTAAACTAGCGACTAGAAGCCGGTGGGGGGCCGCGGAGCGCCGCTCTGAGGCAGCCTCGCTGGGCCCAATCCCCGCCGTCACATCGCCTTCCTCCGCACGCGAGGTGGCGCCCCGAGGCGCTGCCTAGCGGCTTCCCGAGAATCGGAAGGCGAAGGCGGAAAAGGCGTCGCGCTTGCGCTCAGGCGGGGCGGCAAAGGCGGCTTCGGGAAGGCTAAAGGTCCTTCGCGCGGATCGCGGCAAGCCAGCAAGCAGCAGCAGCAGCCTCGGCGGCGGGAGTCTCTGCTTCGGCGTCAAGATGCCGGCCGTGTCGAAGGGGGATGGGATGCGGGGACTGGCCGTCTTCATCTCGGACATCAGGAACTGTAAGCGTGGCAGGGGGCGGCGAGGGAAACTTGCCTCAGGCGACGGGGGGCTCGGCGGGCTTTTTCGGGTGGGGTTCCTTCCCTTCCCAAGGGGGGGGGGACTCGCTCGGTTGCTCGCTTCTGCTGCGCGGCGGGTTCAGCAGCGTCGCCCGAACCTTTTTCCACCACGCAGGCGGCTCCGGATTGCCTTGGGAAAGAGACTTCCGCGGGGAACGTTCCGGGCTGGGGTGGGCTTTCAAAGCGTAATGGGAACGCGGGCTATCTTGGGAAGGCTCCTCTCCGTTCTCGCCAGCCTTTTGGGGCTGGCAACGAGCCACCTTCTGCTGCCGGTGTCTCCTTAGTGTGTGTGTGTGTGTGTGTGTGTGTGTGTGTGTGTGTGTGTGTGTGTGTGTGTGTGTGTGTAACTGTTTTGTGATTGTAGCGATGCGAAGCCCCCGCGAGCTGTGCTGTAGATGGGGCCGGAGAAGCCCTTATTAGCCTGCGCCAACGCAGCCTCTTCGTCTTGGCTGGGGTGGCTTTAAAAGATACGGAATGTGCGTCTTCCAAGCAACCCGGAAAATGGGCCTTAGTGAAACGAAGATTAGCTCTATCTTTTTTTTTGGGGGGGGGGGGGGATGCGGGAAACGGAAGCTTGGCACATATTAGGAAAAGATTGCCGTGTGTGAGGCCTCAGGAAAGAAAAAGAAAGAAAAAGAGGATAGCTGGGAAGGCTTGACAGCCGGGCCTCCCAACACTTCACTGCCCTGAGGCAAGGCGGTGAAGGAGGCCCCATCTCAAATCAAGGTTTGTTGGTTAGCCCCCCAGACAGAAAATTCCATAAATTCCTCTTCCCTGGTTGTAAGAAATGCAGTGAAATAAAACAGCCAAGCATGTTTAAGGAGTACCTAGGGGCTGCCAAGGAAGCAAGCTGCAGCAAAAATAAGTAGGACAAGAGTGTTCTGGTTTCCTTAGTCCAATATCTCATCCATATATGTATGTACGTACGTACGTACGTACGTACGTGTGTGTGTGTGTGTGTGTGTATATATCTATCTATCTATCTAATTTCTATCTATCATCTATCTATCTATCCATCCATCCATCCCAGTGAGGGTATGGCTAGCTGATGAGGCCATAACAAGGCCGAAATAAGTCTATCCTAGTCTCCTTTAATTTTCAAATTCAGCAAAAACCTGTGGCACACGTGTGTGCGCGCGCACACACATATGCATGTATATACATATACCTACCTACCTAAATAGATATAGATATACACATGTAACCACCAGCATAAATCACTCTTGGCAAAAATAATATGTTGAAAATCTTCTTCTACATTGCCTACTAAAATTGATTCTGGATTAGAAGAATGGTCTAATTAGTTGTTTCTTTATGTCTCCACAGCAGACAAAAGTAGCTGTTTTTAGCCATTCCCCCCCCCCCCCACATATTTGTTTTCTAAACAACAGTCATCCAAGAGCAACAATAATAGGAACTGCACCTGTGTAATTGTATGTATTTTACATGTCTGCTGGTACAATGGCATGGCTACTATAGCTAAATCAGCCCACAGACTGAGGTTTAAGGAATTCTGTGCCAAGTAGCTAAAGGAATACTCCTAATCTTTTTTCAGCAGCAGGACTATCCTTCAGGAGACCTTTGAAAATCAAAACTGGACAAGTTGGCCAAAAAGACCTCAGTGAAGCAGCCAATATTCATTTTAAGAATTGTTTAAGGAATACTAATGGCTGTATTTATAGTTGTGCCAGGTCACATGTTCTGTGATAGTTGTAATACAGCTTTGGGAAAAGCCTTCTGTGACTTGACAATGTGTGATCTTGAGACAATGTGTGATCTTGAGACAATGTATGCAAAAATATATGTCCATGTGTATTTGGAAGGTCCTAAGTCTGAAAGGAAGATCGCCCTAGAACTGACTTTTAGTAAAATGGTTGAGTAATCATTTGCTTCATATGCTTCCAAGAGCAGCAACTTCTCCTTTAACATATGCCCCTATTTTTCAAGAAAAATAGGAAGTACCCCTGAGATGGAATCTTTTTATTATAGAAGCCTGGCTGGTTAAATGCTATCCTAAATATATCGTTCTGTTGACAAGTTACACTTAGTTGGCTGCCTTTGAATGAAAATTGGTCTAGCCCTTAATTTGGTCTGTGGTTACTCAATATACTGAAATATCTCTCCCTCTCCCTCTTGTTCTTTCCCTCCTTTTTCTGCAAAAGAGCCATTGACAAGTGACTTTAATCTCATTAAGCACTATGGTTATATTTAGAATAGAATAGAATAATATTGGCCAAGTGTAATTGGACACACAAGGAATTCATCTTGGGGCACATGTTCCAAATAAAAAGAAGAAATAAAAGAAAAGTTCAAGAATCATAAGGCACAACATTTAATGATAGTTAGGGTACACATAAGCAATGAAATCATATTAGGAACCACTCAATATAAATTGTAAAGATTGTAATATATAGTACATATGAGATAACTAATATTCCAATACAAAACAATGTAAAACATTTTAAAATCTCTTAAAATCGTTTAAAATTGCTTTGCCCAGCTTGTTATATAATGATAGTGAGCTGTATCTCATTTACAATTTCAATTTCTTGAAATATTTGGGAAATAGTATTTATTTTAAATGAATCTTTCTTTGGGGATGCACCTTACATTTTTATCAAAAAGGAGATGCTTGGACCTGTGTAATTTTTTTTAAATAATTGTAGTGCTTACTCTCTATTATTTGGCAAGAATATGGTACAGTACTATACTACTGGTGTGAGCTAGAACAATTAGTAATTTAGTAACAGTTGTGGTCTGAAAATAAACCAACTCAGAAACCCCAGAAGCCCTGAAAATCTTTTGCTTCCTCGCCTTTCTGGTAAATACACCTATGTTTAAACTAATTAGTTTCAAAGAATGCTTGTTTATGTTCAGGAAAGGCCTTCTGTGTAGGGATTGAACTTTGGAATCTTGTACTAGACATAGCAGAATCACTGATAGTTGTCAGAAAGGTTAGATCCACAGCCACACTTGTTGCCTTCCTGATGTATTGATGTTACAGGATTGCATAGACAATGTTGTCTGGGTTTTTTGTTTACAAACACAGTGGAAAGTTACATTATGGCCATTATATATTATATGGGTATTATATTCTCCAAGGCCATACAGTGTTCACCCCAAAACAAATAAGGTTGTGTAGGCCAGTTAATGTAGGGGGAAAAAACAGGCTAGAAATCAGTAGGCCCCGAGTTCTAATCCAGTCCTAGGCATAAGTCACCTTCTCTCTACCCTAGGAAGCAAGCAGTGGACATTAAAACTTCAGGGACTAATTACTCCAAGTAGTCTCCAAGAATCAAAATGTCTTAAAAGCATATAATGCAACAATGATACCAAAATATCTGGTTACAGCACTTAGATAATTTGCACATTGAAAGAATTTCCATCTGTCAATTAGAAAAGGCCACACTACTTGGATTCCCAAGTAGACTTTACTGCAACATTACAACATTCTAGTTTCTAAGGAAGAACTTGATGAATATGAAGGCTGATACCAGCTAAAAAACTGGCAGCTGTGATTTTACATTTTTGTCTACTTTTAGTAATAGTTCTACTTTTGTTGAACTTCTGCATAAATGGTTGGTTAATTAATTAAATTTGACTTTTCATTCTCCCAAGTTGATGAAGAATTTTATACCGTTATATTATATGCAGATAATGCCATCTTTCTATTCAACTTCTCCATAAGTTTAAGAAAAATCTTAGGAGTCCTGCAGAGAGCATTCATTCATTCATTCATTCATTCATTCATTCATTCATTCATTCATTCATTCATTCATTCCTGGCACAAAAACAGTCTTCCAATTGGTCTCCTTCATTGGTTTGGAAATCGTTTCTCATAGTTTTGGATGTGGAAAAGCACATGGCTCTTGTTTTGGTCAAAATGCTCAGAGACAATCCTTTATTTTTATTTTTTTTACAGTCAAAAGGGATTGGTTGAAAACCAACAATCTTTAGACTGTCAAAGCAAATATGCTAGTGGCAACTGATACTCAACTAGACAATTTTCCAAATTTTGAAGACAACCTTCCCAAGGTTATCTTGTGTAAAGTTTTAAGAGGAACATGTCAGGTCCCCAGTTATGTTTCACTGCCCCACCCTCCATATTTAGAGACAACTAAATGTTATAATTGATTTCTGCTTTAGTTCTGGCAAAAAAAACCCCCTTTCCCCTAATTACCGTAGTTTGATTCTTTTAATGAATCCCTTTTTTTCATGAATTTAATTCCAATGCCCATAGAGATTATCATTCTCAGCAAAAATTAGTATTATTTCAATTCTTTGCTTCCCAGCTGGTTTGGGTGTGTTAAAAGCAGGCTACATAAGTTCTAAAGTAGCAAATAAAGGATTCAGAGAACATACTGACTTAAGCAAGGCTCCGAGTCTCTTTTTTCTTGATAGTCAAAGATACATATAGCTTACCTTAGATAGCTAGATGTACCAAAGAACAGGGAGGCCTTCATTTCGACACAGTTAATGTTCTTTCATTGATGTCCTTGATGAAAGATATAGGGGTATTCTTTCAAAGGAGTGCTGTACTACAATATATTCTCTATAAGTCCAGGCACACTGAGACTTTTGAACATGACCTGCATTGTTCATTTGATAAAACATTGAAATATGATTCTTCTGAACATTTTCAAGGCTTCTGATTATCTTGAGCAGTTTACCTCTTTGTTATTTTAGTTACTGATCCATTTTACCATACAACAAGACAAAGCTTTGAAGAGCAGCTTGTAGAGTTCATTTGAAATTGATCACCTGTAAGAGATTTGTCAAAAGCCTTGTTTACATAATCACACGTTCTGTTTCTATTATCTTCTCATCTGGTCACTTAATTGAACTCTTACTGCTATCTATTCATAGAATAATATTTTATTACTTTCACTTATATATTCCTTTTATATATATCAGAATAATTTATAGTACTTCTTTTATAGTGTATAATTCTATATTCTAATTTTAATTTACTACATATAATTTGAACATTCATATCTTAATCATAATTTATGATAGTTTTTATAGATTTTTCTCCTATTTAGATTTTAGAATTCAATGTTTTAATTATCATGCTCATAGAACACATTGATTATTATGTTTGGAAGAATTCATTCTCCTGTTTTTGAATGTGATCTTATGCTAGCCTTTGATCAAAGTTAAATAAATTTAATTTATGGGCTTCTGAACACTAGTATTTTCTTCCAAAGAATTAACTACATTCAAATCATTTGCATTTTCATTTTTGTTGTGTTTTTCTGATGGCTTCTATTTAAAGTTCCCAGAATGCGTTGATACATAGGGGAACTGTTTCAGTAGAATTATGAATTCAGAAAAACTTCATTCCATGTTCTTTTTTCTAATTACATATCTTGCAATTAACAGGTGAAGTCCTGAAAAGATTCTGTTGATTAGCTTTGGAAGTACTGAGATAGCTAGTCAGATAGAAATAGTGAATTTTGTTTTGTGCTGCCTTTTTTCTTAACAGTTATTTCATTTTCCTCTTCCCTACTATCTACTGTTGAAATGCAAGGTGGTGTTGTAGTTTTGTTTTCAGCCATTTCTGCTGCACTAGAATTGATATTCAAGAAAAACTACAAATCATCAGTAAAGGTAACACTTGAGTTACCTTATTAAACAAAGTATACAATAGCTCTTGATGGGTTATGCTTTGCTCACTGTAGTTCTAAGGTTTATGTTTAGGTTAGTCCTCGAAGAAAGTATAATATTTTAATAATGTTAATTTGTGGCCATATAATGAAGAGTAAGAGATGGTCTGATCTGTTAAAATTGCTGTCATCTGAAGAAAATATAGTTTGTAGTGGAAGAAAATTGTTTATAGTTAGCTCTACTTTTTGGAACTTTTACTGAGGATTTAGTGAATTTTCAGGTATTGGTTGAGGGTTAGTTACAGAAGGAGCTACCCAAAGTGCTGATTGTTTTAATGAATCACCCAATACTTCTCTGGTCTGCTAAAACATAATTGATATGTTTTATATGCTGGGAAAAATGTGTATTTACAATGAAATGACATGTGTTGTCCCATAGATTCTCTTAAGTATGATGTTGGTGAGCTCTCGCTCTCTCCCTCCCCCCCTCTCTCACACACACATGATTGGGAGAAATGTCACATTCAAATGAAAGAACTGTAAACAATACAAGAGTCATTCCTTCTAAAAGAGAAATTTTCTCTCAAATGAATGCATAGGTCATGCATACAGGGTGCGTTTCAAAAGTAATGCAATTTAATTTCCTGCACTGCTTCTATTGGTCAGAGTGGGACCGAAGCACTTGGAGTAGGTGTGGGGGACGCTAAACTTTGCTCCAAAACCGGTCTCAGTGCTCTCCAAGCTGTGGAAGCAGCAGGACATCAGTTATTGTAAACCTCTGTGCTCCAACTGCGTCACGAAAAAAATGGAATCGACCATCGAGCAACGTTACGTGATTATGTTTTGTGCTAAACTGAAATTGAACCTGATTATTTGGACAACGTCATCACTGGTGATGAAACCTGGTTTTTGAATACGACCCAGAAACAAAACACCAAAGCTCTGAGTGGCATACCAACCAGTCCCCCAAGCCCAAAAAAAGCAAGAATGAGCAAATCAAAAGTGAAAACAATGCTCATTGTCTTTTTCAACAGTAAAGGAGTGGTCCATAAGGAGTTTGTTCCTCAAGGACAGACAGTTAACGCTGCCTACTACGTGGATGTGCTGGAAAGACTCCGAAAAGGGTCATCAGGATGAGAAAAGACATCTCCGCTACCTGGCAACTCCATCACGACAATGTGCCTTGCCACAACACGCTATGAGTCTGCGAGTTCCTGGCCAAACACCAGGTGCCAACACTGCCCCCCCCCCATAGTCCTGACGTCGCCACAGCAGACTTCTTTTTGTTCCCTCGGATTAAGGCAGCCCTGAAAGGAAACCGTTTTTCATCCATAGAAGAGATCCAATCAGCTGTGACGAAGACCTTGAAAGAGGTCCCCGAAGACACCTTCCAGGGCATGTAGCGGTCATGGCAGAGTCACTGGAAAAAATGTGTAGAGGCCCAAGGACAGTACCTTGAAAATTTTTAAGTGTTTGTGGAAATCTGTTCAATAAATTATTTTTTTTTTAAAAAGTGCATTACTTTTGGAATGCACCCTGTATACAGTACACCACAATGGGTTCCTTAAAAGAGAGATTATTGAAATAAAGATGAAATAAATACAGTAAAATAAAAAAGATACAGTTTAAGGGAAGGGTTCAAAAGCATAGTAAACAGAAATATTATTCTGCTAATATGAAATACACATAACTAATGTCATTTGTAAAAACCTGAATGTTATTATCCAGAAATGCTTAATAAAGTTTGGGGGGGGGGGGGATGGGAATTATAAAGCCCTGCTTTTCAGTTGAAATTCATTTGAACAAAATATTGCACAACAGGAAGATGATTCTAACTTGTACATACATTATAGCTTTTCTTTGATCTTAGTTGATTAGGGCTTATCCTTGACCTGATGAAGAGGACAGAGAGCAAAGGCAAACATTGCTTATTCGAAACAATCTATTGCTTTTCTCTTCTAGTGGGCTGACTTGCTACATCTGCTGAAGTGGCTATAATGTCCCTTCATTTTAGACTTTTCCTAGATGCAATCATTTTGCTGCAATTCAGATTTTGAGTTGAGTGGTGCTAAAGAGCTTGTTCTGCTTTGTTTTTCAGCTCTTGCTTTTTGGGCCTAGGTTGATCTACACCAATTAAAATATTTAGTTGCAGTTCTTTACAGCGATAGAACATTAGAAATGAGGGTAGAAGCTTCTTTGTAGAACCCGATTAAACTGATACACTGAACTTCTGAACCTCCAGAGCTCTTGCTTAATCTGTAGTTCAACTGGATACTGTTGAGGTTGTGTGTCTGTTTGTTTTTTGCTTAGGAAAGCACTGTATTTAAAAATTGCTTTCTCTCCCTGTACCGAAGAGTGAGACAGGTAGACCATTGGTATATGAACTTTGTAGCTTTCCTGCAGAAGACCTATTTCATGTCAGCTTGTAAACTGATTTTTCAGCTGAAATAAGCAGTCATAGATTTCTTTACACTTGGTTGTTTGCTGTTAATACAAAGGATTGGTCATCTTTACTGCATCATAGAGCTTCCTCTGATTCTCAATCCCATCAGCAAAATTTGTTCTCTGTTGCCAAGAGCAAATTATGCAAAATAAAGCACAAAGGCACAAGGGAATGGGTTGTTTTTCTGACTTCTAAGGCCTGTAGCTTCTAGAACTAATAAATGAAAATTGAAATAACAGTCCTTATGCATTTGCAAACTTACAAACTGGTTTTAAAGCAAGCTGGTGTAATTAACAGTTGTAACCAGCCATGTCTGTGTTAGGTGATTTGCAATGATTAAATTATGATGCTATATGTATAGAGGCAATTTGCAAGAATGTTGCTCAGAATTGAATTGTGGTGTTCTTTGTGTTCTCTGAGCTTGCTTTTTTCTTGCAGACATCTTGTTTCCTGTTACCTTATCTAGGAAAGAACATCAGTAAGAAGAAATGCAAACTTGGAGAAGACTTAAGAACCTAACAACATATTAACGAGTTAACAGTTAAAATGGAATTGAATTCATGGCAAGGGAGTTTTTTGTTTTTCTTTTTGCACACTGATCATATCTCATAAACATAGTCATAAAACTACGATGTGAGCTCTTATTTAATGCAACTGTACGATGAGCATTTTTAATAACCCTGGATCATATCTATTGCAACATTGAATGACATAGTGTTAGACTTCTGACATTTAAGAAGAAGGTGATTACCGTACTTGCTTTGCTACACAGTTATGGCATTCACATTTTGCACTACCTTTTATAGTCTTCAACCAGGCTGCTAAAAAATATGACTTAAAGGTTTTTAAAATTGGTGTCCAGGCACATACAGTTCTTCATGCCATTTCAGTGTGTACCCTACTAGGTACACAGGTAGGAAAGAGAAACTGTTTCTTCCCAGGGGTTCAGAGAAATTAGAACTCGTTATGATTTTATATGCTGGAGTTACCACTTACTAAATGTACCGATCGAGATTTCAGCTTTACTTTTATATTTGGGTGCTTTATATGCAGGAATTGTTCTGAGAGAAATATACTAAGGAATGTAAGGAATTTTCTTTTTTGTTCACATACTGTATGAAAATGAGAAGCATTTTCATACAATGTTGTCTTTTTTTGCAATAAACTTAGTTTCACTAGTTCGTGTAGCATTGTAGAAAGAGCGTCACTAAACATTCCTATCTGTTTAAATGACCTTTCAAAGGAAGTTCATAAGCCTTCTGTTAATCAGAACTATTCAAGGTTTGAAGGTCAGTGTTCAGCCTGGAGTGGAAAAGAACTGTTTTTGATAGAAGTTCAGTGAGTTGATTCCCTTTTCCTGGCAATGTAAAGAAATCTAGACAAAATGACTAAATCCATTGAGAAAAACGTATCAATTATTTTTGGTTTAATTGCCTTCCAGCAGACTGTCTAGGTAACTTCTCTCCCAGGGGAAGAGCCTTCTCTGTGGCGGCCCCGACTCTCTGGAACCAACTCCCCCCAGATATTAGAACTGCCCCCACCCTCCTTGCCTTTCGTAAACTCCTGAAAACCCACCTTTGCCGTCAGGCATGGGGGAACTGAGATATCTCCCCTGGGCCTATACAATTTATGTATGGTATGTTTGTACGTATGTCTGCTTAATAATGGGTTTTTAAAAATATTTTAAATTGTAAATTATTAGATTTGTTATGAACTGTTTTATTCTGTTGTGAGCCGCCCTGAGTCTACAGAGAGGGGGTGGCATACAAATCAAATAAAATAAAATAAAATAAAATAAAATAAAATAAAATAAATAAATAAATAAATAAATAAAAACTTATAAAATTGAGAGAATAATGTATTAAAAAAAACTTTAGAGGCATTAAATAATGATGATTTAGAGACCCTATTTCAGTGATGGTGAATCTATGGCACCCATGCCACAGGTGGCACGTGGAGCCATATCTGAAGGCACGCAAGCTGTCCTAGGTCCACTACAGTGCATGCATATGCATGTTGGCCAGCTGATTTTAAGTTGCCTTTCAGCCTTTTTTCGCTCTCCCTAGGCTCTAGGAAAGCCTCTTGGACCCTGGGGCTGGCAAACAATGGCCCAACAGGCCAACCGGAAGTTTATAAATGTGTCTGGATGCTTCAGTGATGACTGTGCCATTTGCATGGGTGGGTCAGCATGTGCAGGTTGTGTGCGTAAGGGGACAGCATGGGGATTGTGCGCATGGACTGGGGCAGGGCATGGGCGTGGGGGCACGCACGCTAGGATGAACACACACCCTTTTGGCATGCAAGCCAAAAAAAGGTTCACCATCGCGTCCCTATTTGATGAGATTCTACCCTGCTTTAGTCAAAAAGCGAACTGGTGACCCTGGGCCAGTCAGTTTCTCCCAGCCTTAGGAAGCAGGCAATGGCAAATCATTTCTGAGGAACTTTGCAAAGAAAACTTCAGGCCTAGTCTAGGCAATTATTGTACGCCACCCTGAGTCGCTGTGAGAAGGGCGGCATAGAAATCTAATAAATAATAAATATTTGGACCGGGAGTCACTGCTCACAGTCACTCATGCCCTCATCACCTCGAGGCTTGACTACTGTAACGCTCTCTACATGGGACTACCTTTGCAAAGTGTTAGGAAACTTCAGATCGTGCAGAATGCAGCTGTGAGAGCAATCATGGGCTTCCCAAGGTATACCCATGTTACACCAACACTCCGCAGTCTGCATTGGTTGCCGATCAGTTTCCGGTCACAATTCAAAGTGTTGGTTATGACCTATAAAGCCCTTCATGGCACCGGACCAGATTATCTCAGGGACCGCCTTCTGCTGCACGAATCCCAGCGACCAATTAGGTCCCACAGAGTGGGTCTTCTCCGGGTCCCGTCAACCAAACAATGCCACTTGGCGGGACCCAGGGGAAAAGCCTTCTCTGTGGCGGCCCCGGCCCTCTGGAACCAACTCCCTCCAGAGATTAGAATTGCCCCCACCCTCCTTGCCTTTCGTAAGCTACTTAAAACCCACCTCTGCTGCCAGGCATGGGGGAATTGAGATACTCTTTCCCCCTAGGCCCTTACAATTTTATGCATGGTTTGTCTGTATGTATGTTTGGTTTTTATAATAATGGGTTTTTAATTGTTCTTAGTATTGGATTATTATTGTATGCTGTCTTGTTATTGCTGTTAGCCTCCCCGAGTCTTCGGAGAGAGGCGGCATACAAATCCAATCAATCAATCAATCAATCAACAAACAAACAAACAAACAAACAAACAAACAAATTGCAAGGAGTCAAGATTAACTTGGAAGAACACCCACCCACACCACATGGTATTGAATCAATGTTTTCAGGAAGTGGATGTCCATATATTCAAGAAAGTTTAACATAATGCTGAGCCATTAGTTAAGCAACAGCACTTTGAAATGTGTTTGGAACCAGATTATAGCATAGTCAACATTTACAGCACTGAGAATATCCTTCAATTTTTTAAAAAATCACCTAAGGGAAACACATTCACACACCCCTCTCCCTCCCTCCCTCCTGTTGTATATCTATAATGTTATTCAAGCATGGATGCTTACAGTTGTTCAGTGAAGTGAAATAATTGTATTTGATATGGCTTTATCAATTCTCTATGGAAAGGAAGATGGTGTGATTTTTGTGTTTCTACCTCAAAAGTACTATTAGCCAAAAGTTTGTTCTTGATTTTTACATTGGTCAGCATAACTTGTGTTACATCCAGCCAGAAGCTGGAATTAATCTCTGTAAATGTCATCTGCCTGGTGGGATGTTTACCAGTCACACTTCTTATCCATCATAAATGCATTGACTCCCATCAGGTTTATATTTTGTTGCAAGCTGTTGCTGTCTTATTTATAAACGATTCTGATGAAACATTGTGCATCATTCCCTGTCTCTTGGAATTTTATTTTCCCTTCTTTTTCATTGATTTCCAAATTTTAATCAAGAGCTTCTATTGGCAGATCCTAGATTCAAGACAAGACCGTTTTGTGAAGAAAGGTCATAGAGGTAGCACAGCAGGAACATCAAGAGATTTGCAACCAGTCAAAAGGATGAGAGAGAGAGAGAAATTCAAGGTTTAAAACAGTGTTTTTGCAACTTGGGAACATTAGGATGTGTGGACTTTAACTCTGTGAATTCCTTAGCCTGGATTCTGGGGATTAAAGTCCATACAAAATTGCCAAGAGGGATCCTTGGTGCTTGTATTCTTGCAGACTTTTCATTACCCAAACTTGGTAACATCAGTGCTACTAAGGAGTGCAGTTTGCTGTCAGTTTATATTCTAGTGCAGGGGTGATGAACCTCTTTTTCCTGAAGTGCTGAAAGTGCTTGCACGCCTGCTATCGCACACACAAACACGTGCTCACATCCATAATTCAGTCCCTTCATGCGCCCAACTTCCATACATGCGTGCACAACCCCCCTGCCCCTGATGCATGCACACACAACCTGCTCCCCGCTCCGTCACTTCCGGTGGGTCCAGTATACCTATTTTTCGCCCTCCCCAAGCTCCAGAGGCTTCCCTGGAGCCTTGGGAGGACAAAAACGCCCTTCCCCTACCCTCAGAGGCCCTCCGGAGACCAAAAATGCTCTTAGAGCCTCTGCATGGACCAAAATACATCTGGCCAGCATGCACATTGGAGCTAAGCTAGGACAATGGCTTGCATGCCAGCAAATATGGCTCCACGTGCCATCTGTGGCATGCGTAACATAGATTATTATTTTTATTTATTTATTTATTAGATTTGTATGCTGCCCTTCTCCGAAGACTCGGGGTTCATCATTACAGTTCTAGTGGCTTGCCCTGTCAGTGTTGGTGGGGGTGGTCTTGGAGATTCTTTGGCTGGGGCACTTTCTTGATTTTGGGTTATTATTTATTTAAAGTTGCAGATTTGAAAAATGCTGACTTAAACCCTCCCAATTATTATGTTGTTTTAAAGACCATTCATTCTGTTACCAACTTGTACTCTGAACTGAGAGGTTTTTCCCCTCCTGTGTTTTCAGGTAAAAGCAAAGAAGCTGAGATTAAAAGAATAAACAAGGAGCTGGCAAATATTCGATCCAAATTTAAAGGTAAGAAAGTAATGCATTGTTTTGCAGATTTCATTGTGGGAAAGGAGAATCCTTTTGTATGAATAATATGGCATTAACAACTGTTGCCATTTTGGATTTCTCACTATGAATGAAACAAGTTACAAGGATGGTGAGTGGTCTGGAAACCATGTCCTAAGAGGGACGGTTAAAGGATCTAGAGATGTTTAGTCTGCAAAAGAGAAGACTGAGAGGAGACTTGATAGCTGTCTACAAATATCTGAAGGGCTGTCACAGAGCAGAGAGATCAGCATTGTTCTCATTAGCACATGGAAGGACTAGAAGCAATGGAATGAAACTGCAAGGGAATAGATTCAGCTTAGATATCAGAAAAAAATTTCTAACGGTAAGGGTGATAAATCGGTGGAACAGTTTGCCACAGGAGGTGGTGAGCTCGCCTTCACTGGAGGTCTTCAAACAGAAACTGGACAGTCATCTTTCTGGGATGTTTTAATGAATCTTACATTGAGCAGGGAGTTGGACCCAATGACCCTGGAGGTCCCTTCCAATTCTATGATTCTATGATTCAAGATAGTTCCCTCTCCCTCATCTTTTAAGCCTAAATAAAATAAAAACCAGGACATGTTAAGCAACCACCACCACAAAAGGAACTGGGATATAAAACCAAATGTAAGATGAAGAAGAGCTGATTCTAATTTGATATGTCATCTGATTTTTAACAAATGGATATTATCTAGCATGCCATAACATCCTACCCTGAGCTCACTCTCATATTTGATTTAGTAGTAGGACATGGTCCATGTATACAATATTCCTTCAATTACTAATACCTCTTCACCTATCCTTCAAAGTTGTAATGGTGTTGAGGGGTAATTACAACTGGTCCATGACTTTCTAGCCATTGCAGCATCCCATGGTCACATGGTTGCCATTGAAGATTTTTTTCTGCTGGCTTCCCACAACCAAAATCAATGGGGAAGCTAGCGGGGAAGGTCACAAGTTGCTCTGCTCCCCGCCTCCCTCTACTTGCACATATCCTGCAACCTCCCCGAACTTCCAAATATCTATTTTGGTGGACACTGTAATTGCTCTATTAATTGTTAACGAGCTTGATTGGAATAGTTCAGTAGATTTAAAAGGCTCTGGCACTTTAATTAAACACAGCAGATTTATTTTATAATTTGTTTTGCAAAAGTAGAAAATTATTGCTGAGATCCTGGTTTGGTTTAGAAACATAGAAACATAGAAGTCTGACGGCAGAAAAAGACCTCCTGGTCCATCTAGTCTGCCCTTATACTATTTTCTGTATTTTATCTTAGGATGGATATGTGTTTATCCCAGGCATGTTTAAATTCAGTTACTGTGGATTTATCTACCACGTCTGCTGGAAGTTTGTTCCAAGGATCTACTACTCTTTCAGTAAAATAATATTTTCTCATGTTGCTTTTGATCTTTCCCCAACTAACTTCAGATTGTGTCCCCTTGTTCTTGTGTTCACTTTCCTATTAAAAACACTTCCCTCCTGGACCTTATTTAACCCTTTAACATATTTAAATGTTTCGATCATGTCCCCCCTTTCCCTTCTGTCCTCCAGACTATACAAATTGAGTTCATTAAGTCTTTCCTGATACGTTTTATGCTTAAGACCTTCCACCATTCTTGTAGCCCGTCTTTGGACCCATTCAATTTTGTCAATATCTTTTTGTAGGTGAGGTCTCCAGAACTGAACACAGTACTGTATTCCAAATGTGGTCTCACCAGCATTCTATATAGCGGGATCATAATCTCCCTCTTCCTGCTTGTTATACCTCTAGCTATGCAGCCAAGCATCCTACTTGCTTTCCCTACCGCCTGACTGCACTGTTCACCCATTTTGAGACTGTCAGAAATCACTACCCCTAAATCCTTTTCTTCTGAAGTATTAGGTTTCTGCTTAACCAACTCATGTGTTTCTTTTTCTTGAAACTAAGACACATTTTAAAATCTTACCAGTAAGGAAGAAAAATAAATATTAAATGTTAATTCCTACAATATCTATTTGTCATAAGCAAATGGCTAAAATAGTGATAGTCCTTGACTTGCAACAGTGACTGTTCAAAAAAGCTGAAGTGAAAAAAAGCATCTCAGGACCGTTTTTCACACTTACGACCATTGCAGCACCACCCCCATGGTCACATGATCACATTTCAGATGCTTGGCAACTGTCTCATATTTATAACAGAGTAATATGATCACTTTTGCGATCTTCTCCACAAGCAACATCGGTAAGGAAATCAGATTTACTTAACAGCTTTGTTACCAACTTAACAGCTGCAGAGATTCACTTAACAACTGTAGCAATAAAGGTTGTAAAATGGAGCAAAACTCATTTAACAAATGTTTCACTTAGTAAGTGAAATTTCAAGCTCAGTTGTGGTTTTAAGTCAATGACTGCCTTTACATATCTGGCTATATAGAACAAAGAGGTTTTTTTTTTTAAAAAAAAAAAGGTTTTATTCTCTTTATTTTTGTTATCAGGGCTTGGAGGTGAATTTTTATTTTGAGCATGTTCTTTTATGAATAAAAATTGCCTAAATTGGATCATAACGTCATCAGCTTAAAAAAAATATCAACAGCACAGCAGTTATGCAACCTTGTATTATTTTCTGCTTTTTGTAAAATATAGGGAACTGAGAATGGTGCAGCATATTAGCTGAGATAAGGAGACGTTCTCCAGAAACGCTGCCTAGAAAGATAGTGTGTTGTCTCTTGTTGCAGACAGAATGATCAACTGAATGTGGCATAGCCCTTCTTAGAAAAGAAGGCTGAACAAGCTGTTTGTGATGAGCAAGCTGTTTCAAGGCAGCCTGTATTACACAAGTACATTTGTGAGTCACAGATATCCTTGGCTCTTCACTGAATCTGTAGACTAGTGTTCCTTCCTCCTATATAGCAAGCTACACAGACTTGAATTACACGTTCATAGAAATCATTCAAAGAACAAAAGAAATTCCTCGAGCAAGGCAGATCAGCAGTTAAGCCTTCAATTACCTTAGCAAGAAATTACATTGAATTGAGATTTTTTTAAAAAAAAGCTGATGGCATTATGTTAATGGGTTTGCCTATCATATGAATGCTACTGATTTATTCAGAAAAAAACATGTTTAACCAAACAGTGGCTTAATGAGATTTCTGCAGCCAGCCTCAATCATTTAGAGCAATGTTTCCCAACCTTGGCAACTTGAAGACATTTGGAATTCTGGGAGTTGAAGTTCAGATATCTTCAAGTTGCCAAGGTTGGGAAACACTGATTTAGAGGACACTGTCATATTTTATATTTGGTATTATTAACCCTATGAATGGAACATGTTATTTGTTGTCTTACTTCAGAAATACACACACACACACACACACACACACATACATATTGTCTGTGACTTAGAATGTGTTGATTTATACAAGTAAAAGGAACTGAATTATGTGAATACTTTCCAGCTGGATATATGAACAAACTTCTCTAATTTTGTATGATATCAACGATGAAAGAATTTTCTTGTTTGCATGTCAGATAGCTCAAGGTGGGATGGAAGTTTTTTGTTGAGAGTTCCGTGTGTGTGTGTGTGTGTGTGTGTGTGTGTGCACCATCAAGTCAGTATTGACTCCTGGTAACTGCCTGGACAAGTTGGCGTTTTTGTTTGCAAGAGTTTAGATGTGGTTTGATACTGCCTGATTCCTCTGGCTGAGAGAGAGCGACTAAACTAAGGTCAACTAGCAGGCTTCATGCCCTAAGGCAAGACTAGAGTTAGAGATCTCCCAATTTCTAACCTGGTACCTTAATCACTATACCAAACGTGAATAAGTGCACCTTTGTGCCTACCGTTCCTGTCCTAATGTCTTTTTTATCTTTTCTATCTCTATGTTATACTTATATTATGTTAAGCATACTACAATACAATACTATATTTGTATGACAAATAAAATAAATAAACTGACTCCTTCCCATAGAAGATGTAAGGAAGAGTGCCAGGTTGATAATAGAAATCATTAGCTAAATCTACTTTTAAGGAAAATCTGAAGAAGCTACAGCTAAACCATTTAATCAAAAAAGGAAAGTCCAGTTGCTGTGACTCACTTTCCAGAGAACTGAAAATCATTATACATACACTTTAGAAAGAACAATGCATGCCTGAGTGAAGCAATGAGACAGTATTTAAAAAACATTGAAATCTTAGCTTTGAGATTTTTGATGCAAAGCATGAAACCAGTTCCTGATTTTCTTTAAATATTACACAAGAGAAAAGGGGAAAATATATAAATAGGTTTTGGTCTTTCTTTTGTCCTTTTTAATAATCAACAAAAGCAAAAGAATCCTCCTAAGGAAGAAAACATACAAAAATATCTGTATGTGTTTACTTCTTATCTGTATGAATATACCATAGGTCTCCCCTATCTCCCAAAATCAGCCTGAATCCACTGAAGTGAATTATTGCCAGTTGTACTAGTCAGTGGCCCTGGAACTTTGAATTCTTTGTGATTATCACCAGCAGTGTAAAAGAAACAGATATTGGAATCTACCATGACTTTAATGTGGTCAAATTTCTTTCATTGTGTTGCTTAGTTTATGCTCACTTCTTAATATATAATATCCCATGAGTCCTGCATATAAGTAGAATGTCAAGATACCACCCTGAAGATATAGTTCCTTAAATATCCCTAATTTGGCCCCTAAAATCATCCTAGAAGGGAGAGAGAGGGACACTTTATTTATTTGCTTAGGTGGTGGTAGACATTCTTTTCATTTTATTTGCCAACTTACTGATTGAACATAAAGGTTTACAGAAATTCCAGATTCAAGGAGTTACTTAATTTCCCAGTTCTTTCTGAGACAGATAGGTGCTTTTATATCCATATGATAGAAAATTTTTGACAGTCTGAGTTTAATCCTGGTGGCCCGATGTAAAAGAGTAATTTTTGGATATGCAACAGACTCAAATTGCTGTTTGTTGAGAGGCATTCTATAGTTTCAACATGAAAGACCCTGCATTTCTTGTAGACCAGTAGTAGTTGGGCTGCCAGAACAAATTAGAATTAATTAATTCTAAAAAATTCAGGAGCAGTTAATTTCAGCAGAGCTGGAGATACAGTTTTTCAATAGGAAGATTTCCTAGAGATAATAGGGTTTTCGACCAGATTTTTAACATAAAAAATAGCATTTTGAGCTCAGATCTGGCTATCTAAAGAAAAGTATTTTTGCTTTCCCTTTAAACGTATCTTTTCTTATTATTATGTATTGGTGTTTGCAATGAAGTTTCCCTTCTGCCTTATCACTGATTTCAGATTCATTAGGCTACTTACTGTTGGTTTGCTTTATATATTAAACTCAATTACACTTACTTTACCACAAAGTACTCATCATGGAATACATATATCAATATAAATGTATATTGTAGTTTATCATATTTAAATTTTCCACTAGATTCTTTTTAAAAAAAACATCTTAAACAGTAAAATGATGAACCCTAAATAATTTGTCTTTAACATGCCATCTATCTAACTAATAGAATAAATATAATTTATTTTATGCTAATTTTATTGGCTTCATGACACATATAACGGAATTTTGGTTAAGTATATTATTATTATTATAAAGTACCTTGCTTGTTAATTCTTGAATTCCACTATAGATTGATACATATACAGTATCTTTAATTTTACAACATGCATGTTCTTCCTCCATATCATTAATGGAAAATAGTTGAGAAACATAGAAACATAGAAACATAGAAGTCTGACGGCAGAAAAAGACCTCATGGTCCATCTAGTCTGCCCTTATACTATTTTCTGTATTTTATCTTAGGATGGATATATGTTTATCCCAGGCATGTTTAAATTCAGTTACTGTGGATTTATCTACCACATCTGCTGGAAGTTTGTTCCAAGGATCTACTACTCTTTCAGTAAAATAATATTTTCTCATGTTGCTTTTGATCTTTCCCCCAACTAACTTCAGATTGTGTCCCCTTGTTCTTGTGTTCACTTTCCTATTAAAAACACTTCCCTCCTGGACCTTATTTAACCCTTTAATATATTTAAATGTTTCGATCATGTCCCCCCTTTTCCTTTTGTCCTCCAGACTATACAGATTGAGTTCATTAAGTCTTTCCTGATACGTTTTATGCTTAAGACCTTCCACCATTCTTGTAGCCCGTCTTTGGACCCGTTCAATTTTGTCAATATCTTTTTGTAGGTGAGGTCTCCAGAACTGAACACAGTATTCCAAATGTGGTCTCACCAGCATTCTATATAGTGGGATCATAATCTCCCTCTTCCTGCTTGTTATACCTCTAGCTATGCAGCCAAGCATCCTACTTGCTTTCCCTACCGCCTGACTGCACTGTTCACCCATTTTGAGACTGTCAGAAATCACTACCCCTAAATCCTTTTCTTTTGAAGTATTTGCCAACACTGAACTGCCAATACAATACTCAGATTGAGGATTCCTTTTCCCCAAGTGCATTATTTTACATTTGGAAACATTAAACTGCAGTTTCCATTGCTTAGACCATTTATCTAGTAAAGCTAAATCATTTACCATATTACAGACGCCTCCAGGAATATCAACCCTATTGCACACTTTAGAGTCATCGGCAAATAGGCAAACCTTCCCTACCAAACCTTCCCCTATGACACTCACAAATATATTAAAAAGAATAGGACCCAGAACAGATCCTTGTGGCACACCGCTTGTAACCTGACTCTGCTCAGAATACTCGCCATTAACAATAACTCTCTGATGTCTACGCTTCAGCCAGCTGCAAATCCATTGAACTATCCAGGGATTAAGTCCAATCTTCACTAATTTATCTATCAGCTCTTTATGTGGAACCGTATCAAAGGCTTTGCTGAAGTCCAGGTAGGCAATATCCACGGCACCACCTTCATCCAACACCTTTGTGACATAGTCAAAGAAATCAATGAGATTAGTCTGACATGATTTGCCTTCAGTAAAACCATGCTGATTTGGGTCTAATAAGTTATTGTTTTTTAGGTGCTGATTTATCCTCTTTTTGAGTAGAGTCTCCATCATTTTAACTACAACTGATGTCACGCTAACTGGCCTGTAGTTACCAGCTTCTTCTCTACTGCCCTTCTTGTGAATAGGCACAACACTGGCCATTCTTCAATCCTCAGGAACTTCTCCTGTTAACAAGGATTGGTTAAACAAATCAGTCAGGGGGGTAGCAAATGACAGATCTGAGTTCTTTAAGAACTCTGGGGTGGATGCCATCTGGACCCATTGCCTTATTTATCTTCAATCGTTCAAGTTCTTCTAAGACATCAGCTTCTAAGATCACTGGAGCTGAATCCGTACAGCTGGAAGCAATGCTATATCCCTCTATAGTATTATTTTGTAAGGTGTCTTGAGAAAACTGAACAGAAGTAGCTATTGAAATGGTCAGCGATCTCCTTATTCCCATTAATGCATGTATTATTCCCGGTACTAAGCTTCGTGATGCTGCAGTTTTTCTTCTTCTTATCATTAATATATCTGAAGAAGGTTTTATCCCCCTTCTTTACAGATTTGGCAATTTCTTCCTCTTTTGAGGCTTTAGCAGCATATATTATCTGTTTCGCCTCCTTCTGTCTCATTTTATATACCTCCCTATCAGCTATACTTCCAGACTCTTTATACCTCCTATAGGCAGCCTTTTTTTCATTGACTATAGCCCTTACATCATTGCTAAACCATAGCGGTTTCTTCTTCCTTTTACCTTTAGTTATTTGTCTTGCATACAGTCCAGTGGCTTTTAAGATGGCCTTTTTTAATACAGTCCACTGGATGCTGGCTCCTGCCATTTTATCCCTCCCCTTTAATTCATTATCTAAATATTCTCCCATTGCATTAAAATTTGTTTTTCTGAAATCCAATACTTTGGTTGCATTATAGGATTGCTCACAATGAGTTTTTACATCAAACCACAAACATAGATGGTCACTGCAACCTAAATTTTCTCCCACCTTGACATCTGAAACCCAATTCCCATTCGTAAAAACTAAATCTAGAATATTCTCCCCTCTAGTTGGTGTCTTAACCAGCTGTGCCAGAGCTGCTCCTGTAAAGGCCTCTACTATATTCTTACTTTTGCATGTAAGGGCACTGGGGATATTCCAGTCAACATCAGGCATGTTGAAATCACCCATAACCACAATATCTCCCTTTACTGCCATTTGGGTAATTTCATCCACCATCTTGTTGTCATATTCCTCGGATTGCCCTGGAGGCCTATAGATCACCCCAATTCTAATGACAGAACCTTCTTTATTTTGCATGCAAATCCAGAGAGTCTCTAGATCTTGACACGTATTTTGAATTAGTGTTGTTTTTAGACTTTCTTTAATATAAATGGCTACTCCACCTCCCCTTCTCTCTATTCTATCCTTCCTATACAGTGTATATCCTGGTATGGATATTTCCCATTCATTAGAATCCTTAAACCATGTCTCAGTTATGGCAACCAGGTCCAAATTATCTCTAGATATTATGGCCATTAATTCACAGAGCTTGTTGCTCAAGCTTCGAGCATTTGTGCACATTACCCGAAGAACATTATTTTTGTTATTAGTTTGCCCCTTATCATCAACAACTATATCTATATTATTTGCAGCTCCCTTTTCATAAGCTTCCAAAAACTGCTTTATCCTCATTGGTCGGGGACAGAAATCACCCACATCAGTTACATCTCTGTCCCCTTTACCTAGTGAGAATGTATTTTATATAGCTTTAAACAAGTCATAATTGAAAGAGAAATATCTAGGCTTTGTCTTTTAAGGATGTAAAAAAAATGCTATCAAATCAGCCAAATGGAAGCCCATGGAAAGGAAATCTCTTTTTTGACGCACTCATTGTGCTGAAAATGCTGATTAGTATTCTCACTTCCTGTTTCTTCCACACTGATTTTAATGGGCAGAGGTTCAGAACTCTAGGAATAGAGAAGGAAGATGTCAGGGTTCCAAGTAACACCCCCAACACAAGAAAACTCCGAGGCTTGAGATTCTTCAAAGTTCCATTTTCTCTCATTTAGAGTCTTTCTCACTTCATAATTCCAGCAAGCTTCTTTTTCAAATTTCCCTGTGTCCCAATCACTTTTTATGTCTCCCTCATCTTATTCTAATTCATCTATTCATGTCAGATAAGAGAATAATTTCATCCCTCAGTTGCATTAATTCAGAATGTTACACAGTGTTTGCCCAACTTCACCCCTATGTTCAAGCTTTTGGTAAAAGAAAACAAGATCCTCACTGTTTTGTTTTGTTTTTTAATCAGAGGTATTGAAAAGGAAAATATATTATGTGTGACAGATATTGCCAACTGGTTATTTTCCATTCAGGTCCAATTTATCTCTTACGTTTGATAGGGTAGGAACTAAATAATTCTCTTACTATCAATTGTTTGATGGACACAGGAGGTTGTTACCATTTTCCTGATAATGAAAGAATGCGTTAACATTCCAAATTCTAAAGAATGGTTCAAACTAGTGATGTTTTGCAAAATATTATCTGCCATGAGAAAGAAGCAAAAAGCACCTATTGTTCTGCATTACCAGCCTTTGGAATATAATATCACCAACCTATGAATTCCTATTTTCCTATGCACCTACAACAATCTAGTTAGCATTAATTAATATTTCCTGATATACTGTATATTTTAGTCTTTTTAATATGCCATTAAATTTATATCTTGACATCACTACAGATACTTTTCTATTCCATAAGATCATGCTACCTGCATACAGATCTGTAACATCTTCTCCCTTATCTTAATTTTATAGGCACACAATATATACAGTACTTTTCATTCATTCATTCCATCAATGAATGAATTAATTAATTAAAATAATTCAATCATTCGCCATTTATTGCTTATACAATCTAAGCCACAATCTTCTACAAGATATTGAATATATACATGAAGACAAGTGTGCAGTTAGGTGGGAAGATTTAGATTTGTCTTGGGAAGACTTTAGCCATGCTCTACTCCAGGGGTCGACAAAGTTGTTCAGAATCTAGGAGCCAGCCAAAAAATTTAGGAGCCAGAATTTTTTTTAAGCAAACTTGGTTTTTTGCCGAGTCTCCACCTGACATCGCTTTCACCCCCTCCCCCCCGGCGCAGGCCTGGCTCCGCCGAGCCGGCTCTGCTGTACTCCCGTCGGGATCCGAGGGGAGACCGTTAGTCAGAAACTAACGTTAGTCACTCTTTCCTTCTCTCCCTCCCTTTCTCTCTCTTTCCTTTCTCTCATTCCCTCTTACTCTCTATCCTTTCTATCTCTCACTCCTTTCTCTCCCTCCCTCCCTTTCTCTCTCTTTCCTTTCTCTCATTCACTCTTTGTCTCCTGGGGCTGCCTGCGCCTGCCCTGCACCCCCCACCGCGGAGGGAAAGCATTTGGTATCGGCACCGCCAACCCCCCCTCCACGAGCAGCAAAAGCCTAAGCGGCGGGGTGCGCCCTTTGCATTTCGGCATTGGCGCTCTCCCCTCCACGAGCAGCAAAAGCCTCAGCGATGGAGCTGAAAGGCAAATGACGCGATCAGCCGCTGAGGCTTTTGCTGCTCCTGGAGGGGAGAGCGCCAATGCCGAAATGCAAAGGGCGCACCCCGCCGCTTAGGCTTTTGCTGCTCCTGGAGGGGGGGAGGATTTAATCCTCCCCGCCCCCCCCGGCAGCCAAACCTCGCTGAGGCTTTGGAGTTCGGGCGATCCGACGGAGTTCCCGCTCCCACCAACGCCCTGCAGCCGCGCCAGAGCCACCGCCACGAGAAAGCTTTCCAAGACCCATCAACGTCCCGCTGGAAGCTGCCCTCCCGCCAGCCGCGCCGCCCCGGAGCCCCGAAGGCTCGCAGCAGAGGGAGGCAAAGCGGCGCGCGGCAGCCACAACAAGCCCGCACTTGTTGCGCGATGGGAGCGCGAGGACGACCGCAGGCGCGACCCGGGCAGCCTTTCGCCGCGCCCGGGAAGCGGCCGCTAAGGGGCAAAAGGCGCGTGGGCCGGAGGGAGCGCCTTCTTCCGAGGGGTCACTCGCGCAGGCCCCGCACCTCCCGTCCAGCCATGCTCGAAGGAGGCGGCTGGCGAAGCGCGGGGCGGGCCGAGCAGAGCCGCGGCGTCAGTGGCGGCCGAGCGCCCCGCCCCGTCGGGGAAGGAGCCGGGAGGGAGCGGTATTTAACCCGGGGCCAGCCGGGTGCGACGGCAGAGACGGCTGACCAACCCCCACGAGAGGCTCGAATAGCGGCGGCGTCTCCTGGGGCTGCCTGCGCCTGCCCTGCACCCCCCACCGCGGAGGGAAAGCATTGCCGAAATGCAAAGGGCGCACCCCGCCGCTTAGGCTTTTGCTGCTCCTGGAGGGGGGGAGGATTTAATCCTCCCCGCCCCCCCGGCAGCCAAAGCTAGCTGTCAGCGGCGCCGCGGACCGGCTGAAAAACCCCAACGGCCCGGTCCCGGTCCGCGGACCGGCGGTTGGGGACCTCTGCAGTACAGCAGGCAACATTTTCTAGGCGCCAGACAACATTTTCTAGGCGCCACTGGCGACCAGGCGCCTGGGTTTGTCGATCCTTGCTCTACTCTTATTCATGGAAGTGGGGCAGGGCAAAAATGCCCTCACCCACTCTCCTAGAGACCCTTCGGATGCTGAAAATTCCCTCCCAGAGCCTCCGTGTGAACCGAAAATCAGCTGGCCAGTGCACACATGCATGCTGGAGCTGAGCTAGGGCAACAGCTTGCATACCCGCAGATATGGCTCCATGTGTCACCTATGGCACCCATGCCATAGGTTCGCCATCAGTGAACTAGGGTGTCTAATTTGAAGATTTCTTGCAAGCCAATTTGTTGTAGCCTGTATCCCTTCAATTAGCAGGTTCATGTGGTATGCTAACACATTCAGAATGTTCACGTATACCCTGTCTCTCAATTCATTCTCTTTTACTTGAAGAGCATCAGTATTAATTTTCTATTTTATAATCCTTAGCTACTCAGGGTGTAATATCAATTTTGATGTTTCAAATGAAAGACCATTAACCTACTTACAAAATGAAATATATAGATATGCTTATAAGTTACAATACACTATCAGCCCTACATGGTAGACCAATACCATGTAGATCAGTACTACTTTGATTATAACAGCTATTGTAAAAGAATCTTGCAAATACAAAAGTGCTTCCTCTGAACTATGGCAGAGATTTGCTGAGAGGGGTTTTCCAAGTTACTTTCTTGGCCTCTCTTATTTGACCATTTTCAATAGCATCAGTTCTTCTCTTGGTCCTTCAGGACCATTCCTTGTTCCCTCTACATAGACTTTAGCCTAAAATTTTGTGTGTTTAGGCCAGAGTTGTTGCAATAAAAAAGATTATAAAAGAGATGGTAGGTCACACAGTACTGTTAGTCTAGGGTTTTAACGATTGCAACCACTCAAATCTTCCCTGCTAAAGCAAGTGTTAGAACCATACATTTCTAGCATGTTATATCCCCAAGAGGACTTCTCTATCTCCACCCATCGATGTCCACCGTAATCATCATCAAGATAGGAGGAAATCACTGAAAAATATTGCTTTGTGCTCCTAAGCTTCACAACAGCTCCAGGGGAATATGATGTTCATTGATATCAAAGGCTGCTGAGAGATGCCTAACCAGGATATTTGCACTCCCATCTATCCCATACTAAATGTCAGCAAAATGTTGCTTTGCTCTCCCATCCATCCTAAATCTTGACTGAAAAGGTCCCTATAATCTCTTTTATCCAAAGTTCTCTATACGTATAGTCTAGCCACCTTGACAATATCCCCTGACGGAAGGAAAGCTAAAAAATAATTATGAAGATAGCCTAAACAATGAATATCTGACTTTTAAAATCACGTTTTTTCCCTATTGATACAGGCCGGGTTGTGATTTCTTGATTTCAGCCATGTTGTACCCTAGAGACTGGCAGTTGCCAAGGAGAATGAATATTTTTAGGCCTTGTCTATGCTGTCTTACCAGTTGCTTTCCACATCGCCAGATGCTTGTTCATGCAAACAGCCAAATGTGATTTAGAATCCATTATGTCTCTTCAAGGAAAATAATGCCAAGAGGCAAACTTGTTTCTATTTGTAGATTACTGAATTACTAACATTTGTGTACAAATAGAACAACCATTTTTGAAGCTCTATGTAAGATGTGAAGAAATCTAAGATGGCTGCTTGTGTTGTCGATCTGCAGTCATTAGACTGGATCATACTTTTTTTCCAGATTAATAGATCAATGAATTTTTTTCCTAGATTAATAGATTAAGGCACCTTTAGGCCAGCCTCTTCTGATCTTTATGATGCTCTTTAACAATCACAAGAAGACCTGCTTACTGACTGTCCTGCTTAGCAACTGTTTGTAGTTACAACAGTGCCTAAATAGTAAATTTAGTATTCCCATGGCCACATTTGGGGACTTTGCAACCAGGGGGTGCTTATAACTTTCACAGCATCCTGTGAGTGCACAATTGCCATTTGCACACTTCATAGCGAACTTCTAAGAAGCAGACAGTCAAGAATAAATCTCAATAAAAATTATGTCTCGTTTAATGACCCTAAGAGATTCGCTTAACATCTACAGCAGAAACAACATCAGTTTGGGGTGGTCAGATGATTGTCCTCTTAATGACCATGTCACTTAGTGAAAAAGATTCTGGTCTCAATGATGGTTGTTGTTAAGCAAGGAATATCTTTATTTTTTATAGAATTGGCCAACTTGCCATGGCCAACTGGCTGTGGGACAACTCACCACTGGACAACTTGCTGTAGGACAATTCAACAAATACAGAAATATAGGACAATAAAGTCAATCCAGAAGTAGAAGTGTTCCAATAATTTTGGCAAAAATGTAGGCACCATTGATAAAAGTAATTGAGTGAAATGATTAATACAATGTTGACTTATCCTGCGATGAGTTATCTTACAGCAGGGCGGTCAAACTCCCACCCTGGTCTGATGCATCACTCACTGGTCACTCCTACACCCGGTTTAGCAAAGGGGTAAAAAGTCCCAATACATCACGTGACACTGCCGTAATGACATGAGTTTGACACCTTTGTCCTACAGCAAGTTCGCTGTAGCAAATTGGACGTAGCAAGTTGTCCGTGGTGAATTGGCTGCAGCGACTTGGACATGCAGCGAGTTGGGCATTGCATTATCCTAGGCCCTATTGTTTATGCCTTTTTTGTGTGTGCTATGCTTAGTGCTAGGAGTCCCACTTCATCAGTCTTAACCACCTTCCCTCTCTTTACAAGTTCTCTAGTTTGAATGACACCCATGTACACTGCTTTAAAAAAAGGGCAACACTTAAACAGCACAATAAAACTCCCAAGTAAATCAAAGCTCTGTGAAATCAAACTGTCCACTTAGGAAGCAACACTGATTGACAATCCATTTCACATGCTGTTCTGCACATTCAACTTTGTACAGAACGAAGTATTCAATGAGAATATTTCATTCGTTCAGATGTAGGATGTGTTATTTGAGTGTTCCCTTTGTTTTTTTGAGCAGTATATATTGCCAACATTCCTTTGCAAGTCCTCTTCACTTTTACAACTTCAGTTTGTGATGTTAACAGTATATTGATGTGGTTCTGGGTAGCATATAGAATTGTAACTGACAGCTGATTGATCCAGTATATAAATTGAAACGATGCATTCATAAGTAATACAAGGAAAAATGATATCAAATGCATTTCACCAGTATGCTTTTCTCTAAGGATGGCAAGTGCTGTAATACATAAGCATTCAGTATTTTTTAAATAGTGGTTCCATGAAAACCTGTTACTTATGCAATGTACAAGATGACTTTTGAGTTTGATATACAGTATGTGCTAATTAACGAAAGTATTGTATATGTAAGTACAACTTAATTTTTAATCAAATTCAAATTTCAATCAGTTTTATGGAAGACTTTGTTTAACTTTGGTTCCCTGCTGATTAAGTTTATTTCTTATCTGGTTAATTTCAAGTAAATATGAATAAACCGTCTTAAAAAGTTTTCTTCCCCTACAGAGTTGTCATATAGTAATTGATAAATTATGATCCATTGTCATTATTGAAATTATAATTCACTTTGACGGGAATTCAGCAGGCTTGTAGCTGCAATTTTCACCTGGTATACATACATTGTGGATTTGGGAAGACATGAAAAGACATGATGGAATGTCTAATCAATATATTTTAAAAGCCATACACATTTGTATTTGGTTTAAGCATTTATAGCTTCTATTTAATTACTCATTAGGTGATAAAGCCCTGGATGGTTACAGCAAGAAAAAATATGTCTGCAAGCTGCTTTTCATTTTTCTCCTGGGACATGATATTGATTTTGGCCACATGGAGGCTGTGAATCTCTTGAGCTCAAACAAATATACAGAGAAACAAATTGTAAGTAATGTCTCATACTTGCATAGCAAAATTATAGTTACTTTGTTTACCTGCTGGGCTTCCATGGGAGACAGTATTTTCTTCTGGCATGTTCTTTTTAAATGTTATTTTATTTTTAGGGCTGGAACCCCAGAATTTCCAATCCAAATTGTATTTATTTTACTTTTTTAATTAACATCTAATTTTAATGTTAATTTTATACACTTAAAACCCTCTTTTTATATATGTATTGTTTTGAATTGGTTATTATTATTATGATTATGATTATTGTTTTGTTGTTGTTGTTGTTGTTGTTGTTGTTGTTATTATTATTATTATTATTATTATTATTATTATTATTATTATTATTATTATACACTACCAGAGTCCTCGTGAGATGGGTGGCTATATAAATGTAATTAATTATTAAATTAACTGATATAGCACCCAACCTTCAATTTAGTTGGCAAATTCTGGAACTTGTCTGTACATCTGAAATGATACACATTGTGGCATGCTGTAGTAATAAATTGTTGTTTCTATCAAATGTAGTTCATATGAAAGTTTTCATAATGAAACTGCGGTAAAGAAATACTTGCAAAGATAAAGAAAATGAGAAAGCTGGTAGACAGATTGATGTTAAATGAGTAGCTAATGAAGCATCAAGTAAGAAAATAAACATGAGCAACCTGTATTAATTCAATTTTCTATGCATGAAATCTAGTGCTGTTGTAAGAAGGTTTAGAAGTAGTACTGTACTGATAGGTATATTGGTAAGGGCTACTTAATAAACAGCTATCAACACTAAGAATACAATTACTGTAAGAATACAGAATACAAAGGCTTATGCTTGCCTGCAGCAGTAATTTCACTGTTGACTTAACAGTTTAGGATCGTAAACTAATTAATTTAATGAAAGCTTTTATCTAAAAATCTGTTTAGCATGAATTTTGAACAAAAATATTAGTGTGTTTTTTAATCATAAACATTGTTGCTTATAACACGCAAATGTCTCAGAAAAATAAACACATACTGATCTTTTGTGCACGTGTGTTTGTCGCCCCCCCCCCCCCCATATTAGAGCTCTATAGAGTCATTACTGGCTAAGCATATTGAGTCATCCTGCAGTCTAATCTGTACTGAAGTGTACATTTTTTAAAAATAATGTTCATAATCCTTCAGGCATAATCTGCAGGGGGCCGCATGCTTGGTGGGGCTTACGCAAACAGGGAATGAGATCAGAACAAAAGGGTAGATGGGTTTCAAGTTTATTATTGTGATTATTATTGTATACAAAGAAAAAAACCCAGTAAAAATTCTAAAACTGTGAGATACATATTGACTTACTCAGTTAAATTTATTCTAACCAGTCATTAGGTATTCTTCAGGCAATATAACACTACTTTAAAATATTTAATGCAGTAACATCATGCTTTTTTGACAACAGATATTGGCAAAAGAATAAAACTGAAGACCTTTAGATATTAATGAATTGCACCAAAAGTTAGGCCTCATTGATACTGTTCAAAAAAATCTAAATTACATTAAAAGTTTGAATTAGTTGTCATTCTCTTCTATATATTTCCTTACTCATTTGATATATCACCTTTGAATAATCTTAAGTACATTAACTTTTTTTATCTGAAAAAAGTAATTAAATCAATAAAAGATACAGTATTGCCATTGGCCTATGGGAACTGAGATTTGCTTCACTCTCTACATATTTTATAAAGTCTTTTATCATACCTGGACAAACCATGTCTTCCACTAGGAATTTCCTATACATCCTTCCATGCATAGCTGTTGGTTGAACATTAAAGTGTGCTAATGACATACTGTAGTTCTCATGTACTGTAGTTTGAAATTTCATTTTGAAATAAAAAGTAATCCTTGAGTTACAACAGTTCATTTAGTGACCATTCAAAGTTACAGTGGCATTGAAAAAAGTGATTTATGATCATTTTTCACACTTACAACTGTTTTAACGTCCCTGAGGTTATGTGGGCAAAATTCAGATAACGTGTCAACTGGTTCATATTTATGACAATTCCAGTGTCCTAGGGTCCTACAATCACCTTTTGCATTCTTTTGACAAGCAGAGTCAGTGAGGAAGTCAGATTCACTTAACAACTGCAGTGATTCACTTAACAAGCAAGAAAGGTGGTAAAATGGGGCAAAATTTACTTAACAAATGTCTCACTTGACAACAGAAATTTTGGGTTTAATTTTGATGGTAAGCCAAGGAGTGCCTATATCTAGCTGAACTTGAGGGGCACTTATTTTCCGACACCAATTGTTCTCTGTATACCGTTTTCTTCTTTTTAAGCAACTGATTTAGAATAAGAGATAACATTTATCAGAGATATGAACTGATACCATGGAATTCTGAAATTTCATCAAGAATTTCCTATGGCTGTGGGTTAAAGTTGTTCAGATTTGATCTGTACCAGAGGTGGGTTCCTACCGGTTCTAACCGGTGCTCTGGAACCACTGATGACATCACAGAGCTGGTTCTGTTGGTGCTGGTCTGTGGGCATCACCATCTTGGATTTTGCTTCTGTGCATGTGCAGCAGCTATTTTTTGATTGCTGCGCACACCCGAGCAAACCAGCAGCAAAAGGATCCACAATCCACCCCTGATCTGTACAGCTGTTGCCGAAAAGCTTAGACTGAAATGGGATGTTAATGGTCATCACCTTCTGTTATACCATCCTAATTCTAGTCACTCATGATATTATAATTGATTAGGCAATTATAATAGCATAATGGCTAGACTTTCTCCTTAGCTGCTGTGCAGTACTCAGTAAATGACATGTAATATAATTGACGACTTGAAAGTAGGTAGGACTTAGATCTAGTTTGATTTCTTAGAAAAGTATGCCCTTGGCATTGAAACAGAAAAGACATATATAAACTGTTCTGCATTTATAATATACCAAAAAGCAAATGATTATAGAGCAGTTTTACACATATAGAATGCTTACTACATACTTGCTGAAACATGCAATTATCTTGCTGAGAGAAATACAGGTATAGGTTCTATCTTCTTTTCAGTTGAAGCCCAAACATTTGATAAATATTGTTTATCTCACTCTCTCTGTGTTATCTTTTTTTTTAAAGTTAAAAATAGTTCATGGCAATTCTTGTGAAAAGTCAATAAGATATAAGTTAAATAAAGGCTGTCAATCTTAATCATCTCATCAGCTTTTCTCCAGTTACTTCATTTTTCCTGACTGTAATTAAACAAATCCACAAAGTGAACTTGTAAATTGGCTAAATCTTAACATTTTCAAAATTTTGTTTGCATTTGTGATATAGGTGCTATCGATCGAGTTATGATCATAATGGGACTGCCCATTACAGTTATAACAGTTGTAAAATGGATTGGTCACATGACTGAACAAATTTTATGTCTCCTTTGTAATAGTGATGAAGTGAATCAACATGGTTATTAAGCAAGTCCACAGATTAAGCCAAACAATTTTTGCTATGGGTATAATTTTCAAAAAACTAGAAGTAAAAGTATGGTCACGTGATTATAGGACTGAAAATGGCTTGTATATGCAGACCATTTGCCAAATGCCTGAGGTGTGGTCACATGACTGAGGGTAGAATCTGATATAACTTTGAATCTGGGTCATAAATACCTACACACACACACTCACCCAGGGCCATTGTAACTTTAAATGGTTGCTAAGCACTACTTATAATTTTAGCACAGTAATTTTTCTAACTTTCTCATAATGACATTTTATCAGTCCAATTCTTGCATGAAAGGGCATTATGATCAAGAGTCTTGGACATGTCCCTCAAATTGTATAACTTAAGGCTCCTGTACAAAAAGGTTTATGTGCTTAATGATATGCCTGGGGGTCCTTTTTTCCTTACGAGCTTCAGATGCATTTTTCAAAATGCATCTGAAATGTTGTTCTCAGTTATCTTTTTGAGGAATGTCAGGGACCAAATGGACAATAATCCAGATGTTCTTTCTAATATATAGCTGTTTGCCAGCATGACTCTTTAAAAGTAACAAAACTATACTAATTCAGTCCAGTTTAGTATCCCCAACTGTCTAGTTCAACAGAATTTGCACTGATTTTTAACTACAGTGAAAAATTGCTGCAGTATAACGCATCTTGCTTCAAGACCAGGACTAAAAAAAAAATTTAAAAAATTCTTCAGCAATTTGTACAATACATATGCAGGAACCATTTTTCATTTTTTTAAAAAATAAATCTTTATTGAGAGAGAAAAAACAAAGATATATATATATATGTACATAAAACAACAAGAAAAATATTTGAGGAAGAGGGACATGTGAACAAATACAGTTACTATATAATTTTTGCTTTAAACTTCTTACATAATAGATATTAAGTGTCTAATAAAAAGAAAAAAAGAAAAAGAAAACACATAAAGACAAAAAGAGAAATGGAAAAATCTGTCCATATATACATATATACAGGAACCATTTTACAACATGTTAAACATAACATGTTAAACATTTCCCAGTTGACTCACCACTAATTATTCTCTTAATTCCAGGGTTATTTGTTCATCTCCGTACTTGTGAATTCAAACAGTGAGTTGATACGCCTGATAAACAATGCAATCAAGAACGATTTAGCTAGCCGGAATCCCATTTTTATGGGACTGGCTTTGCACTGCATTGCCAATGTGGGTAGCAGAGAGATGGCCGAAGCATTTGCTGGTGAAATTCCAAAAATACTGGTAGCTGGGTAAGTAATATGCACAAGCTGAGTATTAATAGGTAATTGAGTTTATTTTGTTAGATGCAACAAGTATCATATTGATGATGCTTATTGATGATGCTTATGCTTAGAAATCCATCTCTTTGATGTTGACATTAGAAAGAGAGAACGCCTATTTGCTCCCAAAAGTTGTATTTGTGAACCCTCCATGTTTCCCTTATATACTGTATAATAAGGGCTTCTTCTAGTGTTTGAGAATGATTACCGTATGTTTTTAAGGGTTGTCTTAGTATTGGCTTTATTAGATAGTTAAAGCTTGCAACTCTGATCAATACAGACTTGCTTAAGCGTTAGTTTAAATACAGCACCAAGTTTATATGAATGTCCATTTGTATTTCAGAAGGCAAATCTTGAAAAAATTCTTATTATGTGTTTGCATGTTATAGTGAACCTATGTTATCTTTATGACAGTAAGAGGAAGCCTTGTAAAGAAATTCTAAAATTTGAAGTGCTTTATTAGAACTAGATGTTTAATTTCAATAAAAATAAGTAAATCTTTATTTTACTGAGCTACCCCGTTTTCCCAAAAATAAGACAGCGTCTTATATTAATTTTTGCTCCCAAAGATGTGCTATGTCTTATTTTCAGGGGATGTCTTATTTTTTTCAATGAAGAAGAATTCACATTTATTGCTGAACAAAAAAAAGAACATTTATTATATACTGTACAGTAGTTGTCATCACAAACCAGCATAACCAGACAAACTGTGAATCCTATCAAGAATTTCTTACTATTACCGTACCATTATTTCCATGTAGAACAATTATACTTTCTTCAAATATATGTTATATATGTTCTGTTTGGGAATGCTGCGAAATGAAACGTCTTCTATGTCTTACTTTCGGGGATGTCTTATATTAGGCAATTCTACAAAACCTCTCCTGTGTCTTACTTTCAGGGGTGACTTATTTTCGGGGAAACAGGGTAATATAACATAGGAATGTGAAGCCCTATAGGGTAAAGAAAATTTCTCTGAGGCAAGTAACCTATACCAGAAATCTGATAATTTAAAGTAGTTTATGAATTGGGACAGTGTCCTGCCTCATGTATCCCTGCGGCCGGTCAGATCCCACAGAGTTGGCCTTCTCCAAGTCCTGTCAGCCAAGCAGTGCCGACTGGTGGGCCGAGGGGAAGGTCCTTCTCTGTGGCAGCTCCGGAATCAACTACCCCTAGAGATTCGCACCGCCTCCACCCTCCTGGCCTTTAAAAAGGCTTTAATAACACACCTTTGCCAGCAGGCCAGGGGGCGTTGAGTGTGAACATTCTGCTCCGGCTGTTAATATGTTTGTGATATCGGATGCTTGGGGGCTTTAAATTCTGTAATTGCTTTTATCTTGTACGCCACCCTGAGTCCCCTGGAGAAGGGTGGCTTATAAATGTAAATAAATAAATTGTAAAGTGATGTGTGTATTGGCTATGTTCATTTCCCAATTGTGATAGTACATTTAGGAATTTTGCAGGTAATATATTATTCTGGTCCTGAAAATGCTTTGTTTTCATTCAAATTTAGATGGGCATGTCAGAAGATTAATTGCGCACCTATGAACCTATCCCACATTTTTCTAAAAAAATGTCTCTAAAAATTGGATGTAACTGGAAAAGTTACATGCTACTTCAGTAACAAATTGATAGGACGCCTACAATTATTTCCCAGCTCTTTTTCTCACTGTGATACAGAAGATTCCAGTTTATAGAACCAATTTCTAAACAAGATGATTACTTAATAATTACTTATGCATGAGGGAATTTTTTCTTTCCAGTATATAACTGGCTTGAACTTTCATTCCTTCCTTCCTTCCTTCCTTCCTTCCTTCCTTCCTTCCTTCCTTCCTTCCTTCCTTCCTTCATTCATTCATTCATTTAATTTGCCTTCTATGCTGCCCAATCCCAATGGGACTCAGAACAAAATGTGCCCCACAAAGTTTGGGGAAGTCCTTTCGATTATTGACAGGATTTTGTTTGTTCTTGCAGAGACACCATGGACAGTGTGAAGCAAAGTGCAGCCTTGTGCTTGCTACGATTATACAGAACGTCTCCTGATCTAGTGCCAATGGGAGACTGGACATCAAGAGTTGTGCACCTTCTCAATGACCAGCACCTGGTAAGCACAAGTAAATACGTTCCCTAGTTGGAGATTTTCTCCAGATCATATCCAAAGTATAAGATGTTCCAAGGAAACAGTATGGATTGTCCACGTCCTGCCCATACTTTGAAGAAGTTTTTATTTTTGCATTTTTGCACCACAGAAACTGCAGCTCTATTAGTTCTGTCAGAATTGTGGAGCAGAACCATCTTTTAAAAAATCCTACAAATCTACTCATTAACTGGTAATTAAAGAATGCTCTCAGATTCCTGGAGAATGCAGACCAATTCAAACTAGGTGGAAGCTCTGTCCCAGTTTTATACTTAACGATAGTACCTCCGTCTTTTCTGGATTTCATTTCAGCTTGCTCTTCTCCAGTCCATTGAACTTAGATAAGGTTCAAAAGTGTCAATAGTTTATTTGGAACTGGATGATAAAATACAATAGAGTGGTTTGTTATTAGCTTAGTGATGATATCCCAGATGACTTAGATGTTTGACAGCATAAAATATAAAAGGAATGCTAGAAGTTAACAGTGGTCCCTCAGCACCACCTTCTGGACATGGCATGAGAAGGTGCTCCTGATGCCAATCCACAGTTGGCCAGGAAAAATAACATGGGGAAGGAACAGGATCAAACATTGCTGGCAACTATGTAGATTTTGCTTCGCAGTATCCTCTTTTCATGATAAGCTAATTTTAAAAAGCCATGTTAAAATCTTTAACGAACCTCAAAAACGTTTGGAAAATAACTGATTGATGAGCATCGAATTATGCTATGAAAAGTTCTTATTTGTTTATATTTTTCACAGTTAAGAGTAAAAAATAAGTCACCTGAAGTATAGAAAGAGAGCTACTTTTAGGTGGCCCTGTTGTTTTAAAAGAATTTGGTGATTCACCATCTGAAGTTCCATGTGACACATGTGTCAAGTAAAAGGACACAATGGTCTTCATGGGCAGTTATGAAGCTAAGGATTTTGTTTTGACAGCCAAGCTTACAATCTTGTAACACCCATATCTATTTGCACTTGTCCCAGATTGAGACAAAATTTTAAACATACCTTGACTATGAAATCTAAGTACCATCACAAAATGAAATTTTCATTCACTAAGCTGATAAAATGGAATATGAAACTTGATTGTATTCTTTGTATTGTATGAAACTTGATTGTAATAATAACCTAGTGTATGTATGACGGATTTAAGCCTGGAAATTTTAAGGGAATTTATAAAAATGCTTTTTTTTTTCCAGGGTGTGGTTACAGCTGCTACCAGTTTGATCACTACCCTGGCACAAAAGAATCCAGATGAATTTAAAACGTCAATATCTCTGGCTGTTTCCAGGCTTAGTAGGGTAAGAATATCGTTGGATAGACATAATGGTGGAAAAAAATAAGTCTGGAATGTAAAAGAGGATAATTGATTAGGTTAATAATTTCAAGTTCTTACCTGCAAAATAAAAGTACAGTTGATGCTAAGGCCAGTCTGACTGTAAGTTAACTACAAGCTTCATTGTTGGCTTACTTACAGTAATTCTGCTAACCCTTTTTAATGGATTTTGGTAACTTATCCATGAGTCTCAAATTAGTGGTGAGAATATATTTTCAGCTCACCCACTGTTATTATTTTTTTATGTGGCTTTTATTTATTTTGTTCAACTCAAAATGGCAAATGTGCTGCTGCCTCCTATTTTCTCCCCTATAAAATGTACCTCTTAAATATAGGTACAGTGGTACCTCTATCAAAGAATGCCTCTACTTACGAACTTTTCTAGGTAAGAACTATGGGACCTCTCTAGGAATCTCCTGGGAGGAAGCAGGGCAGGAAAAGGTGGGGAGAAGCCTCTGTTGGGCCTCTAGGAATCTCCTGGGAGGAAACAGGGCCTCTACCCTCCTGGTGTTTTCCCCAATCACACACATTATTTGCTTTTACGTTGATTCCTATGGGAAAAATTGCTTCTTCTTACAAACCTTTCTACTTAAGAACCTGGTCACAGAACAAATTAAGTTCGCAAGTAGAGGTACCGCTGTATAAGCAATCCTAAGCTTTCTTACGGAGAGTCACTTTAGTGTAGTGCTTAAGTTATCAGGCTAAAAATTGGGTGACTATAGACTGGTCCTACCATAGACTGGGACTTTAGCCAGTAACTTTCACTCAAGTCTAAGAAAGAGGCAACAGCAATCTGTTTCCGAAATTTTCTAAGAAAATAGCAAGAACCTATCCAGGTAGTTGTAAGAATCAAGACTGAATCAAAAGAATAAAAGTACATTTAAACATTAATTGTACATACCTTTTATTCAGATTATTCACCATTTGTATGGTCTTACCAACTGGTGTATTTAAAATAAAGCCATGAGCTTTTAAATTATGGAGTCTAGGAAGTTCATCTATTTTAGTAACTAGACAAAGAACAAATAATACAAGTGAACAGTATCTGTAGATTCTATTGTATTCTATTGTTATATTTTTACCCTGTGTAAAAAGGGGGTGAGGGACAGGTACCTTGCTCTGTATACCAAACTAATGGCCTATTGGGAATCTCATATCAAAACAACTTAACCTGAAAATAATATTTAACATAGTATTTAAACAAAATATGCTATTTAATTATTTTCAGATATAAGAGAAATCTGCTAATTATCGGTATAAATAAATATACAAAATGCTGAAGCATGTGTGCATTAGCATATTTGTGTGCTAAAATATAAGTGCAAGACCAGCCCATCCAACTCCACATCTGTTACATATGATATGCCTGTACCCCGTTCAGACATGACAGCAAAATGTTTGATGATGGTTCAGCACATTGATAACAGATAAAAACAAATAGGACGAAAGTCTCTTCAACATCCCAACTTGCTTTTCCCCTTTCTTCATCAAACTTGGTTCAAAATGAAATTTTTATCCATAGTTATTCTGTTCTATTTTCTCTGACAAATCTCGAGGACAATGTTTTTGCCCTACCCATCTGTTAAACAAATGATATACAGTGGTACCTCTACTTACAAACTTAATTCATTCCGTGACCAGGTTCTTAAGTAGAAAAGTTTGTAAGAAGAAGCAATTTTCCCCATAGGAATCAATGTAAAAGCAAATAATGCGTGCCATTGGGGAAACCACAGGGAGGGCGGAGGCCCTGTTTCCTCCCAGGAGATTCCTAGAGAGGCCCCACGGAGGCTTCTCCCTGCCTTTTCTGTTACAGTTTTGGAGGATCGGGTTTGTAAGTAAAAAATGGTTCTTGAGAAGAGGCAAAAAAATCTTGAACACCCGGTTCTTATCTAGAAAAGTTCGTAAGTAGAGACGTTCTTAGGTAGAGGTACCACTGTACTTGTGAATTTAATAAGCAAGTAAGTATTAAAGACACATTCAAATACTGGTTTGATACAGTGAAATACATGTAGGTTTCTTATTTCGTCTTTTTCCATTCTATATTATTTTTCCCAACTCTTCAATATTGTCAGATTTCCTGTTCTGTATCCTTTGACATTGCTCACACCCAGACTAGTACATTTTCATATTCATGAAAGTTACTCCAGCCAACCATGTTAGGTGGTTTTGAGCAGTGACCAGGAGTCTTTCCCTTCCTGTTTTGAGTCATTAGTCCAGCCTCAGTTTTGACACAAGCAGATGCTGTGTATCTCTCTCCCATTAGCTGAAAAATTATTGAAGAGAAAAAGTGACCTAAAACCAAGAGATGTTGAGTTTTAGTCCTCGTTTAGGCATGATAGTTGGCTGGATGACTTTGGGTCAGTCACTCCCTCACAACCCAAGCCAATTCACACTATCTTGAACTATACAAACCTGAGTTATACAAAATAAAGGCAGCATTTAACAACAGCATCAATAAGAATAAGAATATGTCAAGAAACACTTATGCATTTTGTTTGCATTTTCCAGTCTGTTCCCAAGAATTGTGTAAACCAGTAGCAACATGTTTAAATATTTACTACTGTGCCCTGTAGATTATTTTTTGCCTTTTGTTTGCTCTCATAAGTGCTTGAATGTTTATCAATTTCTGGTACACCTTCCATTTCATCAGTGCTCAAGCTTCTCTGTTTTATTTTCTTTAATTTTATTTCTTGTTTTCTTAAGACTTCATTCAAATTCATAATCTGCATTGTGCATTCTCTAGGCCAGGGGCCAGCAACCTGTGGCTCTGGAGCCGCATGTGGCTTTTCCATCCCTCTGCTGCAGCTGCTTGTCACGGTTGGCACCACAATTTTGAGAGGAGCATCAGTTTGGGGGGGGGGGGGAAGAGAAGAAGCAGGGCATACAAAGAGGAGACTCTATGGCAAGGGAGGCTTGTTTTTCGCCCTCCCCAAGCTCCAGAGGCTTCTCTGGAGCCTAGGGAAGGCAAAAATGCCCTGCCCCATCCCCTTAGAGACTGTCTAAAAGCCAAAAATGCCCTCCCAGAGCCTCCAAGTGAGCCAGAAATCAGCTGATCAGCACACACATCACATTGGAGCTGAGCTAGGGTAACAGCTTGCATGCCAGCAGATAGGGTTTTGTGTGCCATCTGTGCCCCCCATGCCATAGGTTCGCCATCACTAGTATAGAAAAAAGGACTCCGCACCAGGAGACTCGTAATGGTGGGGGAACCAGACTTCCGGTTGGCTCCAGAATTGAACTGGGGGCTTTCGGTTAGGACCTTTGTGGCTCTTTGAGTGTTTGAGCTTGCCGACGCCTGCCCTAGACTTTTAAAAGATCACCAGAAAATAACAGAAAATTTCTACTTTCAGATTGTGACATCAGCATCTACTGATCTCCAGGATTATACTTACTACTTTGTCCCAGCTCCATGGTTGTCTGTGAAACTTTTGAGATTGTTGCAGTGCTACCCTCCTCCAGGTAAAGTAATGAAAAACTGTCATAGTTTCATACTTCCTTTAATTAGCAAAGAACTGCTAGTAGCATTTGAAATGCATGTAGGTGATCATGGAGATTGCAATGTATTAGAAATTAGAATAGCCATGTGCATGCTCACATATGCTCAAAATCACCTTTCCCCCATTGAATCTAAATTACTGTAGAGTGATGGAATAGGCGTTGATTGCTTACCTGAACGCCTCTTCTCGTACGGTGAGCGGGTACAGCAGTCACATGGGTTGCTCATGTCCAATCCGGTGGAACTGAGCCTAGTATTAAAAAAGCTTGCCGGATCCGCCACTTCCCCAGAATTCGCGAATCCATAGACTAGGCTCAGTTGTGAAGCTCTGTAGTGTTCAACTCTCATTGTTAGAGGAAGAAAGATATAGAAAGGTAAAGAAGACACATACAAGGGCGGGAAGTGACTGCTGTACCCGCTCACCGTACGAGAAGAGGCGTTCAGGTAAGCAATCAACGCCTATTCTCCGTACTGAAGGAGCGGGTCCAGCAGTCACATGGGACATACCCAATAGATGGTCCCTAGGGTGGGATTAGCTTGCTATCGTGTGAGATAACGGATTGGAGTACCCTTCTGCCGAAGGCAGCGTCCGCTGAAGCGTAAGAATCAATCTTGTAGTGCCTGATGAAGGAATTTGGCGAGGCCCAAGTGGCTGCTTTGCAGACCTCCTCCAACGGGGCTTGAGTCGCCCAAGCGGCCGAGGTGGCTGCGCTCCTGGTGGAATGCGCTGTGATGTTCCTTGGAACTGAGAGGGAGGCCGACTCATAGGCCTTAGATATAGTCCCTCTGATCCAACGGCCTATTACTGTTGAAGACACTTTGGCCCCCATGACTCTGGGATGATAGGCTACAAAAAGTGCTTCTGACCTCCGAAAGGGTCCTGTGCGTTGGATATAGATTCTCAGCGCTCTGGTGAGATCCAGGGTGTGCCATCTAATTGCCAAGGGATGGTCTCGTTGGAGGCAGAAGGAAGGTAGGACAATATCCTGAGATCTGTGGAACATGGAACTGACCTTGGGTAAGAAGGTGGGGTCCAGTCGCAAGACTACCTTGTCCTGATGGAATTGGCAAAGGTCCTGCCTGATTGAGAGGGCAGCCAGCTCCGAAATGCGTCGGGCAGAGGTAATAGCCACCAGGAATGCTACCTTAAAGGATAGGTACCTGAGGGACGCCGATTTTAGGGGTTCGTATGGTGCCTGCGTGAGGGAATGGAGAACCCGTGGCAAATCCCAGGATGGGTACCTGTGGACCTTGGAAGGTCTGAGGTTGGCTATGCCCTTGAGGAATTCCTGAACTTCAGGGAAGGATCGGAGAGGCTGTCTGCGGGGACCTCCTAGGACAGATGAAATGGCTGCCAGATGACGCCGGAGGGTGCTGGTGGAAAGTCCTTTGTGGAAGCCTTGCATAAGGAAGGAAATTATTCTGTGTATGGGGATGCACAGAGGGGAGAGACCTTCCTGTAGACACCACTGGTGAAACTTGGACCACGTGTGGTCGTAGATTCGATTGGTCGAACCCCTTCTGGCCTTTAAAATGACCTCCACTGAATCGGGGTCATGACCACGCAGTTCTAAATCTCTCCTGATAACAGCCAGGCGGTGAGGTGGAACCACTCCGGGTCTGGATGGAAGGAGGCCCCCTGCCGCAGCATATCCCCCGAAACGGGGAGTCGCCAAGGGTCCTGGACGGACAGCTGTTGGAGATCCGCGAACCAGGGCCGGCGGGGCCAGTGAGGGGCGATTAGGATTACTCGGGCCCTCTCGGTGAGGACCTTGTGAATCACGTCCGGGAGGATTGGAATTGGAGGAAATGCGTAGAGTAGGCCTGGAGGCCATGGACTCCGGAGGGCATTGATTGCTTCCGCTCCCGGGGATGGAAATCTGGCATAGAAGCGAGGGAGTTGGGCGTTCGCATTGGTCGCGAAGAGATCCAGAATTGGTAGGCCGAATCTGAGGGTGATTTGATGGAACAGGTCTTGATGGAGGTTCCACTCTCCTGGGTCTATCGTTGCCCGGGATAGCCAATCCGCCTGGACGTTGAGACTCCCCGAGATGTGATCGGCTAGGAGCGACTGGAGATGTTTTTCCGCCCAAAGGCCCAGCTTGAGGGCCTCCCTCATGAGAGCCTTGGATCTCGTGCCCCCCTGTCTGCAAATGTGGCTTTTCGTGGCAATGTTGTCGGTGAGAATGAGAACGTGCCGGTTGGGAATGCGAGGAGAGAAATGCTTCAGAGCCAGGGAAACGGCTCTTAACTCTAGCCAATTGATTGGCCTGGAAGCTTCCTCCGGGGACCACGTGCCCTGGGCTATCATCCCCTGGGCGTGGGCGCCCCATCCCGATAGACTGGCATCTGTGGTGATGACAAATTGATCCGGGCACCTGAACGGGGATCCTCTGTCCATGGCCGGAGACTTCCACCACTTGAAGGATCTGCGAACACTCAGTGGGATGACAATGCGTCGATTTGAGTTGCTGTGCCCTGATCTCTGAAAAGGTAACAGGAGCCACTGGAGTTCCCTAGCATGAAGGCGAGCCCAGGGAATGATGCCTATGCATGACACCATCTTCCCCAAAAGGGAAGATAGAGTGACTATGGGAACTGAAGAATTAGATAAAATGCTAGAAATTAACTCCACTATACTGAGTTTTCTCTCGGGAGAGAGAAAAACCTGGGAGGATTCTGAATCAATAATGGATCCCAGGTGAGAAATGGATGTGGAAGGTTGGAGGTGGCTTTTATCAAAGTTGATGGAAAATCCATGGTCCTGAAGGACTGACATGGTGACAGAAAGGTCTGTTTTCACTTTCTCTAGGGAGTTCCCATGAATCAAAATATCATCAAGATAACATAAAATGTGGATGGGAAACGCCCTGATATAGGCCGCCAGGGACCCCAAGAGCTTTGTAAAGACCCGAGGGGCCGAGGAAAGGCCAAATGGCATCGCCCTATACTGGAAATGCCTGCCTTGAAAGGAAAAACGTAAAAATTTTCTGTGGCATTTGGCTATAGGAATGTGAAGGTAGGCCTCAGTGAGGTCTAAGGAGACCATGAAATCTCCCGAGTGAATGGCGGCCAAAATAGAAGACAAGGAGTGCATCTTAAACTTCCTATATTTGATGAATAAATTTAGTTTCTTTAAATCCAAAATAGCTCTCCAACCTCCGGAGGACTTTGGAACCATAAATAGGATGGAGTAAAAACCTAGGCCCTTCTGACCGGAAGGGACCGGTTGAATGGCTCTGATGGACAATAGATGAGAAATGGCCTCCTCCATACGGTTACAATCTGAGGATGACCTGGGAGAAGGGCAGGAAATAAAACGTTTAGGGGGAGGAGAAATAAATTCTAAAAGAAGGCCTGTTTGAACAGTGTCAATGACCCAAGGGTCCTTGGAGGTGAGACGCCAATTAGAGGCGAAATGAGCTAGGCGACCCCCTATGGGAATAGAGGTAGGATTACCATCTAGGTTTTTTTGAAGCCCTGTTAGAGGAAGCTCCCCTTTGGAAGCGAAACCCTCTACCCCTGGAGTTCCTACCTTGGGAACGAAAGCGGGGGGAATACTGACCTGGAGATCTCTGGTAGGAAGCCGCTTGATCTTGCTGGCGCCCTGGGCGACGAAAGGACTGCGTTTTGGTAGCCTTTTTTGTGGTTGGACCCAAAACTTTCTTCTTGTCCGTGGTTTCCGTGAGGAGTGGATCCAGAAGATCACCGAAGAGAAGGTCGCGCTTTAAGGGACCCTGGGATAACTGCCACTTTTGGCGAACTCCCGCTTGCCAAGGGCGAATCCATAGGAGTCTTCTTGCTGTAGTAGAAGCTGCAATAGACTTAGCAGAAAATCTAGTAGATTGCAAGGTGGCATCAGCCACGTACTGGGCAGCTGCAAAGACCTTGTTGAAGTCTTGTTGACCTCTCAAGTCATCGGGAGGAATATGCTGTTGAAGTTGGCGAAGCCACAGCAGCATGGCTCTGGAGAAAAAGGAAGCCGCTGCAGAGCTTTTAGTGGCCCAGGAATCAGCGGTGAATCCTCTTTTGAGCATTTGCTCAATGCGCTTGTCCTCTGGGCGGAGGACTTCCTCCGCCTCGCCTGGCACAGCCGCTGCCGAGTGAAGAATCTTGACAGGTTCATCCGGTTTGGGAAAGGATAGAAGCTCTTCATAGGAAGAGGAAAGTTTGTACAACTTTCTGTCCTTGGTGGAGGGATTAAGGCCAGAGGCTGGAAATTCCCACTGTTTGAGTAAAGCATCTTTAAACAACTTAGGCATAGGAATTACCTCGTTATCCTCCTGTTCCTCTGTGAAGTAAGGTAAATTCTCCTCCGGGGGATCAGTGGAAGTGGAGGCTTGTTTCTCCTGGGCCGCTAATCCCGTAGAAATTCTAGCTTTGAGGAGGAGAGATTTGAATAATTGAGAAGGAAAAATAGTAATTGGAGGAGGAACCTTTATTTGGGATTCCTCATCATCTGATAGGCCTTGAAAAGCATCCTCATCATCCTCTATATCCTCATATTCATCCTGGGAGGAATCTGAATCATCCTGAATAGGAGCTCTGACCGCTGGGGGAGAACCCAAGGGGCGGGAGGAGCGAGAAGGAGGAAGAGGTAAGGGAAGCTCATTGATGGTGGAGAGTTTGGCATCAATGGCTTTGGACAACACAGCAAAAATAGACTGGAACTCAGGAGGTAAGCTGGAAATATCAGCAGAAATGGCAGAAGAATCCCTAAAGGCCTGGGAGGATCCTGGCTGGGGGGAATCTTCAATAATATCTGGTTCCTCTGGACCTATGCCCCATAGGTTAGGTTGGGGTCTGTCTAGGTTTGGCTCATCCAGAGATAACACAGGGACCCCAGAAGGAGGAAGACTAGAAGCCTCTGGTGGGTCTTGACTACTGATTACTTGGGCCTGCACTTTCAAACGTTTTGCTGATTTGTCATGGATTTTTTGTAGGGCTAGGTCCCTTCTCTTCTCGGCCCTGGTGACCTTGGTCGAGGGGCGGGCCCCTGGAGAAGAGGAGGAAGAGGCCTGGGGGATACTAGTAATCTCATCGCCTGTAGGCCTGGCCTCTCTGGGACCTTTAGTTGTGCCTCTCTTGGGAAAAGTAGCCATAGTCTGACAATTAACAGAAGACAAGGCTGAGCCAATAACTGAATAAATAAGGAGAAGAATTTCAAGGACTTCCCAAGAGGAATGGATCCTGCTTCGAGGCCTCGAAGCTGCTGAGACGTGAGGACAATCTGGGCAAACCCAGAGTTCGTGCCCCCAAATCCAGCGGGGCCAGCCTCCCTAAACTTTATAATTAAGTAAACCAAGGCACTCTGGTTGGAGGCTTAGCCGGTGGAGAATTTAGCCTGGGACCCCCAAGGCCCGCTCCGGGATCCACGCGGTGGACTGAGGCCTACGCGGCTGGCAGGAGGCCAACACGAGAGGCCTAGATTTAAAAAGGGCGCGAAGGCCTTCGCGCCGAAAAAATCGCCCCGTAAATTTCTTAAAGGGGAAGCGATCGACTAAGTCCAGGAGACTAGAAGGCGTCTCACTCCGCAGGAGGTATTTCTTAAGCCCTTAAATATATTGTATACAATAAATAATCAATAATTCAATAGATTAATACTTGCACCAGGACCTCCAGGCCAAAGGATTAGAAGAATCCACAAGCGGCCGCAGGAATCGTAACCGGCAAAACCGCCGGGGGGAAACGAAACCGCAACTTCTCCAAAGGAAAAAAACCGAGCCGCAAACGGCTGGCGCTATTGGTGCAAGTAAATAATAATGATAAAACAAATCTTACTACTTTTGAAGAAAAGGAACGAAGGGAAGGTGTTAGAATGTTGAACGAGCTATCACAATACAACCGCAGGATATGCGAACTGAGCGAATTCTGGGGAAGGGGCGGATCCGGCAAGCTTTTTTAATACTAGGCTCAGTTCCACCGGATTGGACATGAGCAACCCATGTGACTGCTGGACCCGCTCCTTCAGTACGGAGAAGTTTTTGTTGTTGTTTTGAATAAATACGGCTGGCTGAACAAGCATACCTGGTTCTCAGTATCTTGGAACAAATGCAGTTTGCCTGAAACGACGTTACCTGGATCCAACTACTTTAACGTATACTGTTTGTCTCTTTCCTTGGTCTACAGCCATTGGCTATTTTAAACAAATGATTTAAATGAAGACATAGATGAAACAGAAACCTCAGAGAGATCCCTGGCCTCATAAAAGGCAGAACAAAAATTGAAAGCAAACTGGGATTCGAACCTGTAAGGTGTGGCTACCTGATGAGGGCAAATAAGCCTGAAATAGATGTATAGTGGTCTCCCTTCCTTTTCATTATCAGCAAAAATATGTTACACTTATAGATTATAGTTGTTGGCTATAAAAAGGCCTATCTGCCTTGGAATATGGCCTCCAGTGTATGCTCCTTCCACACAACAGGGTGACTCAATTAAAAAATCCCCCCCTCCCTCACACTCAGACACACGCACACACGTATAAGGTTGTTTTCTGTCGAAATCACCCCTGGTATTCCCAAATATGGGAGGAAGCAACTTTGTTTTCCTTTTGCCTCTCAGCCTCTTGCAGGGGCCATTCCAAGGCAGATTTTTTTTTTTAATTAAAGGAAAGCAAAGTTGCTTCCTCCCATATTTGGCAATATCAGGGTGATTTCAACAGAAAACAACCATATAGCTCTTCCATGGTAAAAGCTGATTCAGAGGTGAGCCTTTAGCTGAGAAGTTAATATCCTGCCTTGCATGCAGCAGGCTGCAGGTTCAAACCCCAGTAAGGGTTTCTCTAGCCGATGAGAGCATAAGAAGCTCGAAATAGATCTATACTAGGCTCCCTTCCTTTTCATTTATCAGCAAAAATATTTAGCCATATATATACACACATACACCATATATCCTCTATATGCTATGTGTGTGTGTATACATACATACATACATACATACATACAGTTCATCCTCCATACTAAACTACCCAGGCTTCATGCTCTGGGGAATCCAGAGCATAATACCATGGTCTTTCGAGACTGAAGGATGCCAATGCAATGCAATATATAGTATATATATACACACACACATAAAATATCATAAGTGCTTTTGCTATTTGTGTTGGAGGTCACTTCAAGATAACATCTAGAATAACATCTGCAAGTATAACATTCCTGAGTCCCATGTCTGCATCTTATTCTTGTGGGGGGCATAACTATTTCAACAATTTAAAAATGAATGTCTCCCATTGTGTCAAAACATGATGGGCTGGGAACTGTTCCCTTGCACTTAAATTCAGTTTGTCTTATTTATCGCCAATATTGTCAAATAGTCTAACACCAATTAGTTGCAATCAGTGTTCCCTCTAATTATTTTTTTTGGGGGGGGGGGGGGCGAAAAGTATAGTGTCTGAGCGGCAGTCCCTTTGGGACTGGGCGGCACAGAAATAATAAACAAACAAACAAACAAAAAACCCACCCTGTTTTGCCTCAGAGAATTTCAAAATAAAATACTATACTGTGTGTCTATAGCAGTGAGCTCATAATAGGGCAACTCTATCAATATCAAAATGCCACTTAAATAGTTGAGCTAGTTTCAAACTAGATTTTGATTTTCTTTCTCTCTTCCTTACTCCCATTCTTTTTCTTTTTCTTTTCCTTCCTCTCTTTTTTCTATCTGTTTCTCTCTCTTCCTCTCTCTCTCCTTCCCTCTCACTCTTTCCCTCTTGGCTTCTGGGCAGGTTTGGAAAACTCTGAGTTGATGATGATTTTTAAGTGAGCGATTGCTCACTGCTCAGCTTAGAGGGAACTATGGTTGCAATATAGACATAAATGATGACTGTTGGATTACATCTCATTAAGCCAGGATGGATTTCTCAGCATTCCTGATCCTTACTTATCTCCTTATTTGCCTGATGCTAGTAAGCAGACCAGAGAGAATCTTTCTTTGCTGTTTCCATTTTGACAAACCTACCCAGCTCTGAGAAACATTGTGGTGTAGGAAGATACTCTGTGAACTTTTTGTTTTAGTTTACTACTGCCACAGACTTGAGCATTTCATGGAAGCTGCTTTTTTCACTTAAAAATATAACTTTCTGCAGTTTTCACACACTAAGGATTGGAATTATTTTATGCTGTGTATTGTACTGAAGCTAACAGCTGCCTATATCAGAAATTATTAGGTATTCTATACTCACAGGATATATAATTCCATAGGTTATCTGGCAACGGCACTGACTTTTTCAATGAGAGATTTAAGGCATATAGTAATTGTATAATTTTACATTGTTCAGCAAATTTGCCTAATGAGTTTCTTTCTCCCAGAAGACCCTTCTGTTCGAGGACGTCTCACAGAATGTCTGGAAACTATTCTTAACAAAGCTCAAGAACCTCCTAAATCAAAGAAAGTACAGCATTCAAATGCAAAGAATGCGGTATTGTTTGAAGCGATTAGTTTAATTATCCACCATGACAGGTAAGCTTTGGAAGAACACTGCTGTGAAAACTGGCATGCCCTTATAAAACCACCCTGAACTGTGTAATTGCATGTCACTTCAAAAACCTGTTCAGTGGCAATTTCCAACTTGAACCTCACAAAGTTAGAAAAATTAGGATCTGACCCAACAACAATTTAAGTGATTCTTAAGTTAAGCCAACAGGGATCATATATGCTAGTAGCCTACAACACGCCATGGCAATCTGGTCTTTCACCACTCTTTTGCTGGTACCTAGATTTGTATTTTGTCTTTCTTAAAAAAAAAAAAAAAAGGAAGCAAACATACATGGAAACAAAAGGGGGTCACGTGACCTCAGGACACACAGCAACGGTCATAAAAATGAAACGGCAGCAAAGTTTTGATCCTCCGATCATTGGGCTCCTGCGAAGGTCCAGTGTTAAAAAGGGCCATAAATCACTTTTTTCAGGGCCGTTGTGACTTTGAACGGTCAGTAAATGAACCAATGAGGCCAATGTTTCTATCTCCTGGGTAAGACGGTTGTTAAGTGAGTTCTGCCTCACTTTACCACCTTTCTTGCCACAGTCGTTAAGTGAATTCCTGCAGCTGCTTTAACATCCCAAAAGATGTTCACATAACCCTGGGACATGGCCACCATCATAACTAACTTGTCAAGTGTCCAAAGTTTGATCCAATAATCCCTTTATTTTTCTAACAAAATCCTTTCTTCCTAGAAGGAAGAATAGAAAGAATAAAATGGAAAGGGGGATTAAAAGGGGATACAAAAAAAGAAAAAAGAAAAGGGTTTGGTTCAAAGTTCTGCTCAGATTGAAGAAATTGGAGTTTGAGAAGGGTTAATTAAGCTTGGAGTATTGTTTTTTTTAAAAAAAAATAAATTTTATTGATTTTATAGGTTTACAAAAAACAAACATATAACAGTGCACAGTGCATGTGCCCATCACCAAACAACACACACACCCCGTCACCCCCACCACCCCTATAGGAGGATTCAAAGACTTTTAAGTTATTTGTCTATCTATTGATCCTTGGCTCTATCTTGAGTATTGTTTTGTTTGCTCTTTTATTAACTTCTATTTTTCTATTTAGATATATGAATTTAGGAATTGCTGGTCTGTTTTAATAAAGTTAGAAGTATTGATTATAATAAGATATGCAGTAGGTGATACTCATTTGGATTAATGCATAAATGGAATTGAATTTAGCACTTTGGCATACTGGTTAATAAGTTAGAAATATAATTGGTGTTGTACTTTTTGAAGGAACATTAAGGAGGGAATTTAACTAAAAGAAAATGTATGTAACTGGATGACAAAATTAGAAAAAAAACTTTTGCAACTTTTGGGATGATTGATATTAGTTACTAAGAAAATACTGCATTTTTTTCATGGAAAATTAGATGGTACATTGTATTATTTGAATGTATGTTGAGAGAAAAGAAAAATACCGCCCCCCAAAGGTCCTTCCACCCTTTTTCCCTCCATTCATTTCATTCTTCCTCCTCCCTCCCTCCATTTCTCCTTCCTTCCTTCCTTCTTTCCTTCCTTCCTCCCTCCCTCCATCCCTTCCTTCCTTCCTCTCCACTTTTCTCTTTTCCCTCTCTCTCATTCTCTCCTTCCAGGTCTCTCTCATTCCTGCGTTGGCTCCAAAATGGGGGGGGGGGGGAGGAACCCGGCCGTGTTGGAGGGAAATGGGGTGGGGAAGAAACCTGCTGCCAGGCACTCGGCTCCAGCCCCTCCCGCCTTTTCATCCTCGCTCTCCGAAGCTTCATCCTCCCTCTCCAACCCCCACCCCTCTCTCTGAAGTTTCACAACTCCTCCCATTGTTTCAGCACTCACAATGGACAGCTCGCATCTCTTTTGACTGCCGGATTCTCCATTTCAAAATGCGGCAGGGAGGGGGGCAATCTTCCAGGCCCTGCTTTAAACCCCCTCAGGAGGCTTTTGAGACTCCTTCACAGCGATCGGGTGGTTGCTGTCAGCAGCTTTGCTGGCCGTCGCAGGTCTTGACGTCAGGGGGCCCCTGCTGCCCTGACCAATGTGCTCACCTTGTGCCATGGGGGGGGGGGGGTGCGTGCAAGCCCCTTGCCTGCACCGCCTCCTCTTCCACCGCCCCGCTGCCTGAGCCCGTTTACAAGGGGCTGGTGGAAGATCCGATGTTGCTTTTGCTAAAGGTAGGGGAAAAAAGAGTAAAAGCAACATTGGATCTTCCACCAGCTCCTTGTAAATAGGCTCAGGCAGCGGGGCGGTGGAAGAGGAGGCGGTGCAGGCAAGGGGCTTGCACGCCCGCCCCCCTGCGACACAGGGGCCTGCTGACGTCAAGGCCGCCCGGGGAAGCACACGCAGCGACAGAGCCTGAGAAGCCGGGCAGGGCTTAGAACCCATGGGGCGCCAGCTCCATCGCGCTGGCATGGAAAACTCTGGGCTGAGCTTGGTTTTTCCCTGCGCCCCAGCGCACTGCGTGCGTTAGAGGGAACATTGATAGTACTTAACTATTATTACTAACATTCAGAAAATATTAGCTGCATCTTTAATGCTGGTGAAGGTACCTTATAATGCTCTCACTAATGCTCTCTAGTAAACTTGTCCTACTGATTCTTACCGTTTGTTATCTTTTTACATTCTCTCTTCTGCCTAGTGAACCAAACCTGCTTGTTCGTGCCTGTAATCAGCTAGGCCAGTTTTTGCAACACCGGGAAACTAATCTTCGTTACTTAGCATTGGAAAGCATGTGCACGCTTGCCAGCTCTGAATTTTCACACGAGGCTGTGAAAACACACATAGAAACAGTGATCAATGCATTGAAGGTAACATTTGGTTCTGTATATTTCTTACGACTCTAATTCTTCTGCTTAATTGGTTTTTATTTTATTTGTTTAAATCATTTATAGAGCTGCCTATCTTATCATCTCTGGGCAACTCCCAGTCAAAAGTTAAAACAGCGTTAAAAGTTAAAAGTCATATTAAAACAATGAAACTAAACACATAAAAACAGCAAAAACATAGCACCAAGTCAAACTTCTGATATGCATTCTATAGGGTTTTTTAGCTAGTTATTTCCAAGTTTTTATTCTACTACTACAGGCTATGAAAATATTTTTTCCCTTGCAACCTGTTTAAAAGATTTCATAATCCACAATAAGGTTCAAGGTTTTTTTTTTCCCAATTAGGCCATGCCTGAACTATAGCCCCCATTCTGTACTGCTATGTCAAAATTTAGCAAATAGAACAATGCTATGTTGGTAATCCTAAGAAGAGCATTCTCTACCTATAAAGATGCAGAAAAGAGAGGAGGAAAGATAAGAGAGAAGAAAAAAGAAATGTGAAAGTTTATAGTGTGGGTGTTCCCTGCTTTCTGAAAAGGTGTGACTTTTGCATGAGCTAGGGCTGATCCTAACCACAGATAGACAATGTTTTAGGAAGAGGACATTCATTCCACACAGAGTGAAATTGGGAATAGTTTGTACACTCCATTCTTTCATCTTCTGTTTTTCTGTTGTGCCTCAATTCCAGTTCCTTCCTTGTTACTCCTTTCCATAGTATTGGCCTGGTCTGGCCCTTGCTGTTCTGTTCTTTGAGGCAAAAAGAAATGAAAAACTCCCTCCTAAACCTTGTACAAATGGGCAGATGGCCTATTTGAATCTATCTTCAGAACTGAAGATGGAATATTGTCCTTTGCCGCACCTGGACGTATCGGTTAGCTTAGAGCAGGAGTGTCAAACTCGATTTCATTGAGGGCCGCATCATGGTTCTGCTTGATCTCGGAGGGATGGGGCATGTGTGACCAGATTGACATCATTTGTGTCGGGAGTGTCTATGATGGCTGAGTGCTCTGCCAGTAAAAACAGGCTCTCGAGCTGCATTTGACAGCCTCCTGCAACCCTCTGCCAGCGAAAATGAAGCTGGGGAGGTGGGTTTGCACACAGCCCTTCCAAGCTCTGTTTTCGCTGGCAGAGGCATTGTAGCCTGTGGGCCAGATCTAAGCACTTTGTGGGTTGGATGCAGCCCTTGGGTTTTGAGTTTGACACCTCTGGCTTGGAGGATGGTGAACAGGCAGTAAGGCGTACAGCTTTTTCTTCTTTGCTATTGCTACTGTCTAAGCAAATACAGTGGTATCTCTACTTACGAACTTAATTCGTTCTGTGACCAGGTTCTTAAGTAGAAAGGTTTGTAAGAAGAAGCAATTTTTCCCATAGGAATCAATGTAAAAGCAAATAATGCATGTGATTGGGGAAACCACAGGGTGGGTGGAGGCCGTGTTTCCTCTCAGGAGATTCCTAGAGAGGCCCCACAGACGCTTCTCCCTTCCTTTTCCGGACCTGTTTCCTCCCAGGAGATTCCTAGAGAGGCCCCACAGAGGCTTCTCCCCACATTTTCTGGTTACAATTTTGGAGGCTCAAGTTTGTAAGTGGAAAATGGTTCTTGAGAAGAGGCAAGAAAATCTTGAACGTCCGGTTCTTATCTAGAAAAGTTCGTAAGTAGAGGCATTCTTAGGTAGAGGTACCACTGTACATTATATAGAGTTGTCCCTATTGTTAGGTTGATGCATCTCATTTAATCCTCGGTATTTTCTAATCAGTTCAAGAAAGATATTTGGATAAGGATATATACTATTTTTTTTTAATTTCATCCTTACTTTAAAGAGTTTCTGAGGAACTTACATATATTTTTCATTCATTGAATCATCTTCTACTTTGCCTTATGGAACCTGAATGGAACTTTAATTGTCCTAGCAATAAAACTGCTCTTTCAGACACTATTAATAGGCATTTTACGCTAAGTACTATTCAGACTTTTTGATGTCATGACAAAATTGCCTTTTACTCAGTCTGGTTCAGTTCTTAGTATCTCAATATTTTCAAAGTCTCATAGTATACATACGTGTTTGAAAATTATTTTCATATCTCTCCCCAAACATTTATTTAATAATTATGATGCTACTTCTAGACTGAGAGAGATGTAAGTGTACGACAGAGAGCAGTGGATCTCCTGTATGCTATGTGTGACCGAAGCAACGCCCAACAAATTGTAGCAGAAATGCTGAGTTATCTGGAAACAGCTGATTATTCTATTAGAGAAGAAATTGTAAGTTTTTAAAAATTATCTCAGCTTTCATTGAATGCTCTGCATGTAACATGACCAGGTTTTATTTTGGCGAACTACATATCATAGTTAAGAATTTCAATAGCAAACAAATTTATTTCAAACAAATATAACAATGAAGTTAAAAATAGTTTTGGGACTGGAATTATTGTTACTAGTTGGAAACTGAAATATATTTCTCGGATATTTACACTATTCAGAGGACTAACTAACATGTAGGCACATTAGTTAGGGAGTGGTCCTACATGGAGTTTAGCGTTACAGTAAGATTTCTTCCCTATTAAATTCGGCAACATTTTTCTTCTGTATAAAAACCTGGTGACGGCCTTGGTCAGTTCATTAAACTGTGTATTTTTTTTTATTTGATTAGAATATTTGTAGAACTATGCTATATAAGGCCTTTGTTGTTAGTTCCAAGATAAATGTTAATTTATATTGTACTAAATTTAATGTACTAAATTTGTTTTTGTAAATGCTAAAATAAGAAAGTACAGTGATCCCCCGCTCGTTGCGAGGGTTCCGTTCCAGGACCCCCCGCAACGAGCGGGTTTTCGCGAAGTAGCGCTGCGGAAGTAAAAACACCATCTGCGCATGTGCAGATGGTGTTTTTACTCCCACAGCGCTAGCGAGGAGCCGAAGATTGGGGGCGGCGCGGCTGTTTGCCGCCGGCATGGAGGGCTTCCTAGCAGCCCCCCAAACCCGGGTTGGGGGTCCGGGGGGCGCTGGCTCTCGCCGCTTTCGAGCTGAATCCGGGAGTGAATTCGCTCCCGGATTCAGCTCGAAAGCGGCGAGAACGAACGGCAAGGAACGGCTTTTCCACGCCGTTCATTCTCGCCGCTTTCAAGCTGAATCCGGGAGCGAATTCGCTCCCGGATTCAGCTCGAAAGCGGCGAGAACGAACGGCAAGGAACGGCTTTTCCACGCCGTTCATTCTCGCCGCTTTCGAGCTGAATCCGGGAGCGAATTCGCTCCCGGATTCAGCTCGAAAGCGGCGAGAACGAACGGCAAGGAACGGCTTTTCCACGCCGTTCATTCTCGCCGCTTTCGAGCTGAATCCGGGAGCGAATTCGCTCCCGGATTCAGCTCGAAAGCGGCGAGAACGAACGGCAAGGAACGGCTTTTCCATGCCGTTCATTCTCGGCGCTTTCGAGCTGAATCCGGGAGCGAATTCGCTCCCGGATTCAGCTCGAAAGCGCCGAGAATGAACGGCGTGGGCGGGCGAAGGGCGGGCGGCAGCGAGGAGTTTGCGTGGGCGATGGGGAAACTCCTCGCTGACGCCAGCAAGAGGGGGAAGACTCAGGGAAGCCGCCCAGCAGCTGATCTCCCGGTTGCCATCTATGCATGCGTGCCCACGGGCACGCATGCGTAGATGGTATTTTGACTTCCGGGTTGAAAAATAGCGAAGTACCCTGTTCGCAATGGTTGGGGACGCAATAAACGGGGGATCACTGTAACTCATATTCCTTCCTTCCTTCCTTCCTTCCTTCCTTCCTTCCTTCCTTCCTTCCTTCCTTCCTTCCTTCCTTTCCTTTCCTTTCCTTTCCTTTCCTTTCTTTCCAGGTACTCAAAGTTGCTATTCTGGCTGAGAAATATGCAGTGGACTACACCTGGTATGTGGATACTATACTGAATTTAATTCGAATTGCCGGGGATTACGTTAGTGAAGAAGTGTGGTACAGAGTAATTCAAATAGTAATTAACAGAGATGATGTGCAAGGATATGCTGCAAAGACAGTTTTTGAGGTAAGACTATTAATTTGGTAGTTTTTCCTACCTACAATCCATTGTACTCTATAATATAAATATTATGATACATTATTTTAAAAGTGTTGATTGTAGAATAGCTCATAAACATTTTAAAACTGTACGTAATCAATCGGGGAGGATGGAGTGTGTTTCCTTACTTTGCAATCTGTTTCCTTGAACAAACTTCTCAGGTTGATCTTGCCCTTAATTTTACCATATGGATTAATTGTAATTATTAGGGTATTTGGGGGAGGGGATCTATTACAAAGGCAGAATGTGGATCTAAGTATAAATAAGAACACCTCTACATTTTTTGGGGGAAAGCCTAACAGGGTTACTAATAAATCATTTTTCCTGTTTGTGTAATGTTTGTGTCCTTATACATCTGGACCCTAAGAGAAGGTTATGTACATAGCAGGCTATTTTTTTTTTATATTGGCCCAGATTTCCCTCCGCACTAGGTGTTCATGTACATTCTTTCTGAATGGGTAATATTTTCATGCTTCCCAAATGCCTTTTTCAATAGGCTCTCCAAGCACCAGCATGCCATGAAAACCTGGTCAAAGTAGGTGGCTACATTTTGGGAGAATTTGGAAACTTGATTGCTGGGGATCCAAGATCCAGGTATAAACATTATAATATCATCTGTAGCATAATCACGCTGAGACTCAGCTCAGGCGTCATATGACTACATGTATATTTGGATCTAGTTATCCCAGTTCTAGTCCAATTCCAGTAACCAGTACAACATTGCTGACTTTTAAGAAGTTAGATAACTCTCTCCAGCATGATCCAGTATAGCCAGATTTTATTTAGATTATCTCTCCCTTTAAAGCAGAGGTAAGCAATGTGTTTGGCTTAATAGGCAAGTCTATCATATTTAAAGATTTGATTGCAGCATATTATTATCCTATTTTTTAAAAGAAGAAAAGAATATTTAAAAAATAATGTTACAGTTTTAAAAAGTATGAGAATCAAGAGAAATGTCCATAGATGTACACAAATATAACTTTGCCTACCCCTGGTTTGAACATTAAAACAATATAAACCAGTAGAACTGAGTTGTGGGCCATCAACATCCCATGCAGCTGGTCATGGATCCTGAGGATCGAGAGACAGTTGTGGCATGGTACCCTAGGCCCATGGACCTGACACCGAGTCTGATAGCAAGGAGGTCGGAGAGGATGTGGTGTCAGAGGCTAAAAGCCAACCAGAGCCTTCTGCACCTCCTGAGGTACACATGAGTGACTCAGGAGAAGAGGAGGAGCCTCTTCTTGATGCTAGGGCACGCAGAGCTGCAAGAAGGCAGGAGTGGCTAAGCAAGAGGAGGTCTCTGCGTGAATAGATCTGTAGAACAATTGGCAACACTCTTAGACTATTTAAGGCTTAGCTACGTGATGCTTCAGTGTGAAAGTCAACTTTCGTTATGTTCCAGCTGTTCGCTTGGACTTCTCTCTTGAGATATAGTTTCAATGATAAATTACAAACTGGCAAGTTGGACTAATTACCTCTGGGCTTTCTGCTAACTCAGAGCCCATGAATGAGATCTGTGTGATGAAAGAAATGGTTTGTTTTGGTTTCTGTTTGGAATCTGGCTCATTGTGGGTACTCTAATTAGGAGCTGGCACCAAAATGATTTATTTCCTGATTTTTGCTGAACTTTTAAATCCAACCCTCACTGCTCCTAAAATGTTAGAATTAAATGCTTAAATCTTGTAAAATCAGTGTGTGTATGGGGAGGGGGGCATATTTCCTGGGAGGGTTCATTGTTGAGACAGAACAAACCGAATAGTAGAATAGCATAAAATTAGAAATTTAAAACCCCCAGCAGCAGCAATGTCTTTATTTCAAAACACAATATTAGGACTTTCATGCTTCCCTTTCCCCCCATCAAACAAATCATTATGAATGGACTGTTAGCTCTGACTCTGTTTTCTTTCTCTCGCCAAGTCCTCTCATCCAGTTCAACCTGTTGCATTCCAAGTTCCATCTGTGCAGTGTCCCAACTAGAGCGCTACTTCTTTCTACTTACATCAAGTTTGTAAATTTGTTTCCTGAGATAAAAACTACCGTTCAAGACGTATTGCGCAGTGACAGCCAACTAAAAAATGCGGACGTTGAGCTACAGCAGAGAGCTGTTGAGTACCTGAGGCTCAGTACAATTGCTAGTACTGATATTTTGGTATGTTATGTATGTATGGTTACATGTATTTATAGTGACGAACCTTACTTCCAAAAAGAGAGTTCGCTTTTTAAAAAAATTCTTAATGATTTTGCACTTAGAGGTGGCTTTGAAGGACCATCTGTCTCCTCTTCAACAGAACGCAGTGATGTGACCAGGGCAGTAGCGAGTTGCTACTGATGCGGTAGGGGACTGCACACCGGTAGCGACTGCCAAATTGGGCAATTTGCATTCGACTGTTCCGGTGCCCATCCTATGGGCGCCACCATCTTTTTTCTTCAATTTTTCATTTTTCTTTTCTTTTTTTGCTTCATGCACATGCACAGAAGCAAAATCTTGCGAGGGGATGAGCGCGAGAGGTTTTGGCAATTTTGGCAAAATTGCCAAAATCTCGCACGCCTACTCGCCTCCCCTTGCAAGCTCTCAGCACGTTTTTTGCTTCCTGCACATGCGCAGAAGCAAAAATATGCTGGGGGCACGCACACACATGCACACATAGCGCGCACACCCACGCAAGACAACTGAAGCTGCGTACACACTGCACTGGAGCAGCCAGTAATACCAATCCGCCCCAGATCAGGGCTGAACTTGGAGGGCCTTGATCATCCAAAAAAGCTTCCATTTGCCATTAGTGATTTGGGATGGTCTGCAGCTAGTCCTTAACTTACGACCGCAGTTGAGCCCAAAATTTCTGTTGCTAAAAGAGACACAGGGAGTTTTTGCCCCCATTTTACAATCTTTCTTGCCACAGTTGTTAAGTGAATCACTGTAAGTGGTTAAATTAGTAACATGATTAAATGACTCTGACTTCCCCATTGGCTTGGCTTGTCGGAAGGTCAAAGAAGGGGATCTCAGGACATTGCAAGCATCTAAATTGTGATCCCCTGACTGTGGGGACACTGCAATGGTCTTTAAGTGCGAAAAACGGCCGTAAATTGCATTTTTTCCAGTGCTGTTGCAACTTTGTGCACAGTCGCTACATGAACAGATGTAAGATGTAAGATTATCTCAGGGTCCCACAGAGTGGGTCTTCTCCTGGTCCCGTCAATAAAACAATGTCGCTTGGTGGGACCCAGGGGAAGAGCCTTCTCTGTGGCGGCCCCGGCCCTCTGGAACCAACTCCCCCCAGAGATTAGAATTGCCCCCACCCTCCTTGCCTTTCATAAGCTGCTTAAAACCCACCTCTGCCATCAGGCATGGGGGAACTGAGATACTCTTTCCCCCTAGGCCTTTACAATTTTATGCATGGTATGTCTGTATGTACGTTTGGTTTTATAATAAGGGTTTTTAACTGTTTTAGTATTGGATTATTATTATATGCTGTTTTATTGCTGTTGTTAGCCGCCCCGAGTCTGCGAAGAGGGGCGGCATACAAATCCAATGAAATGAATAAAATAAATAAATAAGTCGAGGATTGCCTTACAGTGCTGCACTGGCCAGACAGTTAGAAAAGCTACAGCAGCATCCCACTGTTCCTAAGCCGATGAGGCACTTTTTTATAGAACAGAGACCTTCCATCTTGTCAACTTTAAGACTTATGGACTTTAACTCCCAGAATTCTCTGACTGGAAAATTCTGGGAGTTGAAGTCCACCAGTCTGAAAGTTGACAAGTTTGGAAAGCCCTGCTGTAGAGGCTCGGACAGTTCTGTTACAAAGAAAGTACTTTTATGAAGTCAGTGCTCTTTAAGATCAGCATCTCATTCCCTCAGTTACCTGCTGCTGGCACCTTTTCCTTTTAGAATTGGTGCATCACTTCCATGAGTGCTGACTAGTTCAGCAGAGGAAAGGGGCAGAAACAATGGCAATGGTAGAGGAAGTGAAGATAGGGAAGAGGAGGAATTGCAGATTGGTGATATTCCCACTGCTTAAAACCTAAGTCCAAGGTACTTGAACCCAGGGCTCCTTTAAATGTTATGGGACCACTGAATAGTGATTTCCTTATTTAGCCAAAGTAAGGGCAACCTTCCCCTTTATGGTTTTTGGGGAGACCACTGCAATGGTACACACATCTACACCTTCTAATTGACAATTCGTAATTGATCCTAGTTACAGTGGTGCCCCTTTTCAGCAGCATTTCCAGCTAGCTTCTACCTTAAGGTTCAGGAGGGAAGTGTTTTTAATAGGAAAGTGAACCCAAGAACAAGTGGACACAATCTGAAGTTAGTTGGGGGAAAGATCAAAAGCAACATGAGAAAATATTATTTTACTGAAAGAGTAGTAGATCCTTGGAACAAACTTCCAGCAGACGTGGTTGGTAAATCCACAGTAACTGAATTTAAAAATGCCTGGGATAAACACATAACTATCCTACGATAACATACAGGAAATAGTATAAGGGCAGACTAGAGGTCTTTTTCTGCCGTCAGTCTTCTATGTTTCTATGTTTCCATCTCTACTTGCTGCTGTTGAACTAGCTGCACATATCCATTTTCTTTGCAAAGCTCCATTGCCCAAGGGGACTCTGAAGTGGAGAAATCAGATTGACTAACATTCTGGCTTCCACACTTGGCAGTCATGATATCTCTGCTTGGTGTGAAAAGAGCCTTCCGGGAAATCACCAAGGAAGGGAGACTTAGTGAACTGCTCCACTCTCTCCCAAGGGCCACCCATAGGGTGAAAAATAGTTAATATGGTCAGCACTCAGGTGACCTTCAGGTTTTGAGAGAGAGAAAGAGAGAGAGAGAGAGAGAAATCCACTCCTGACTTAAACAAAGCTGTTGCTATATGTTAAGGTATCAAAGCATGTTTCTTTACGTTTCCAAACGGTGGCTCGGTTTCTTTTTAAGGCAACAGTGCTAGAAGAAATGCCTCCATTTCCAGAGAGGGAATCCTCCATTCTAACCAAGCTGAAAAAGAAAAAGGGTCCCAATACAGTTACTGATTTGGAAGAAACCAAAAAGGAAAGAAGCTCGGATATCAATGGTAGCACTGAAGCCACCCTTGTAAATGCAAGCACGGCGGTAGGTTTATAGTATCTTTTTTTTGCTGTTTCAAAGGGGGGGATATCACTCTTGTGTAGACATTAATACTTAAGCAATTTCAGACCTTTACTGCAATATTGCCGATAATGTGATTATTAAAGGTCTTTACATGCCCTTAATTTTATGAGTTTTATTACTGCAGCCTTATTTTAACATTTTTATAATCATTTTCTAAGTGATAATTTATAATAATAAATAAAAACTCTCACCAAGAAAGTATCTTCCATTTGTCTTTATCATAGATGTTGTGTTTTGCTTAATAAATATAAATATTTCCAGAGAAGGACTTAGTATGTGTATGCAAAGTCACCCACTTAGTTAATATTGATCATGACTGAAAATAGAAGAATACACAAACCCACGAATGTCTTATGAGTGAATGCAGAGATACACAGTTTTCTCATATTTCCTGTACTTTTAGCCACTAGTATTCTTAAACAGACACCGAATTGATGGTTTTAATTCTATATTAAGATTTGCATCCATTTTGTGTGTAACAGGCTACGCACATAGGCTTTTTCCTTTACATTATCATCATCAGGTGCTCTGTATCTATTGCTCAAGTTTAACATCAACAGAACTCAAAAGTCCTGCTTGATCAGATTCTGCAGCTCACCTTCGACCTTTCCAGTCAAATCTGCAGGGTCTAAATATGGGAAGCCAAAATGGAACATGTGGGAATAAAAATTGGGAATCCTACCCACCGTATATTTCAGAGTATAAGATGCACCTTCCCCCCCCCAAAAGAGGCTGAAAATTGTGTGCGTCTTATACTCCAAATGTAGTTTTTACTAAAGCTTTTTTCCCAGGCCTAATGAGGTGTTAATGAGTGAAATTATCTTCCATGCTTTGCTAGCTAAGCGACCTTCCCGTCTCTTCTTTTTTCATAGCTGCTCCCTCCAACAATCGGGCTGGGCTTCTGTGCTTTAGAAGCCTTTTTTCAGCCCTAACACCAGTGAAGCAATCTTCCATGCTTTGCTAGCAAGCGATCTTCCACCTTTTTTTCAGCCCTAATGTCTAGATGTGTGTGTGTGTGTACATGCACTAAGTAAGAATTTAAAAAAAACTTTAGTACTATATTTATTTTAAAGTCAAAATGGAAAAACTGTGCTCTTCAAATTTGGCAACTTTAAAATATGTCAATCCCCAGCTCTGTCCAGCCAGGAAATTGAAATTTCTTAGTTGAAGACATGTATCTTATAGTTGCCAAGTTTGAAAAAGATTGTGGTGTAGCACCTGATCTTTCATTAACAGAATGAGGGGGGTATCTTGGTTCTGTATTTATTTAATATTTAAAATGCCTGTTGTTTATTGCAGTCTACTCCATCTCCTTCAGCAGACCTGTTAGGTCTTGGTGCAGCTGCAGTCACAAATTCTGTTCCTGCAACATCAAGTGGTAGCTTGTTAGTGGATGTGTTTTCAGACAATTCTGCAAATCCTGCATCACTTGCTCCTGGTTCAGAAGACAACTTTGCAAGGCATGTAATAAATCAGTGCTTCCATTTCTTCTATTCTTTTTCCTCTCAGGGTTTATATAATGTAGTTATTCTGTCTTTCCATGAAGTTTCAAAACTGTTTTGTCACTTTAAGTTGACTTGTATATGGCTTATTTTTCCAAAAACAGGATTGACTAACTTCTATATCCTCCAGATGATGGATTATTAAACTGGATAATTGCTATAGAGAAAGGACCAGCTCTAAACTTGGCAGTTTCTATTGGTATAGCGCTCCTAATTAAGTCCTATATATTGTGAATGTACATGTTTCCATATATGTTATTAGCAAGGTTAAATATTTTAATCAGATTACCTACCCTGCTCAAAATAATTTTTCAATAATTGGAAAGCATTTTCTTCTCTAAGGTAAAAATTCAATCTGTAATCTATCTAGATTCTTATGTCTTCTATTACTCTTGAGTATATTTCCTTTCCAAGATTGGAGTAATGTATATAATTGTTTAAATAAAATTTAAATAATTTAAATAATTCTTTACTTTTAGATTTGTTTGCAAAAACAATGGGGTCCTGTTTGAGAATCAGTTACTACAGATTGGTCTGAAATCTGAATTTCGTCAGAACCTGGGTGAGTTGAATGATCTAAAATTGTGATAATTGCTGTTTTAGATCTGTTTTTTTTAAAGTTATAATAGTTTTGTCATGGGTTAAACTCCCCCCAAAAATGGCTTTGGCATGGCAAGTTTTCAGTTTAAAGATAGTTACTTTGATTCCTAATGAGTTGCCCATTTTTTCAAAGCAAAGGATGAGGAGAAGCTATCCAAACACCAAAAAAAATCACCGAAAATACCCACCCTCCCTCCGCCAAAAAAAAAAAAGAGAGAGAGAGAGATGGTGCCGGGAATGGACCAGCACAGACAGAACTGGATCGATGATGCCATCTTCATTTCACCAGCAGGTCGCTAATGGTTCGGGTGATCTTGGTCTGAACCAGAAGGAACTTGGTGTCACTGCAAGATGTTGAAACCATTTTAATGGCAAGTCAGTTGCCAAGAGCCCCAATTGTAATCACTTGACTATGGGAATGCTGCACCAGCCATAACTTTGGGGACTGGTAGTAAAACCCTGTTCTTCAACACCAATTTCAATTTCTAACAGCTAATGAATCAATGGATATAATCTGAGGATTACATGTATTTTAAAACTAACTATAATGGTTTCCATGTTTCCCAAATATCCACCCAGCACATAGCATTTGTTTTGAAAACATAAATAACCATTCATTTTCTGCTCAAAAGCTCCCTTCACAATTTCACATGACATTTTGAAGACATAACAAATACTTTTTGGTGAGATTTTTTATAAATGTTCTTAGTGGACTTCATCGGTAATGTGGATTGTATGATTAAGACATTTTCTTCTTTCTTCTAGGTCGTATGTTCATATTTTATGGCAATAAAACTTCCACGCCATTTTTAAATTTTGTTCCAACATTAATCTGTTCAGATGATCTTCAGTCAAATATCCTTTGTCACTTATATAAATGAGTTACATTACATTCCGGACTACAAAAATATGACTGTGTTACACTATCAGGCATTCTTTGTTAGTTTAGTACAATGCTCTTGCTGCTTTGTTTGCCTGGCATATGGCTTTAAAAAGCAGGAAAAAACCCTTTCAAATTAGCCATATAATTATAAGAAACTAATAAACTAGTCTTGAGATTGTGCTTGTGAGAACATAAGAACTTAAGAAGAGCCATGCTGAATCAGGTCAAAGCCCACCGAGTACAGCATTCTGTGTCACACAGTGGCCCACCAATTGTTCTTGGGGATCTTGAGCAGAAAGAGAAGGCCAAATTCTCCCTTTCCCTTGACCCCCAACAAATGGTACTCAAGGGAATCCTGCCTGCCTCAACCAACATAGAGGCAGCTCTTGGACATCCGTTTCAATAACCACCATGTAAATGAAAATCAGTACGATTTTTATTTAGCAGAGATCATGATGGAAAGAGAGGTTCAGCTGCTTAAATCTGTAACAGGTAGAGTGTGTGATGTTTTCCTCCATTAAGGAAAGATAGATGGTGAAGATGGGGATGTGTACTGCACAGTCAGAAAAGAAAGAGAGCTGAACTGAAAGAAAGTAAATTATGGAAGTACTGAGAATACCAACCTAACTAATAAGAGAGATATGCAAAATATGTCTTTTAGACAGGGAAAGCAGATATAAGTGCAGGATCCCTTTTCCAACCATCTCTATGCATATTGGTCGATAGTCTACGAGCAGAAAGCTGGTGGTTGTATTCTGAACGGTGTTTCTAAGTTAAAGATCACAGAGTAAGAGTGAGATGATAAAAATAATTCTACTTGGAAGGGAGATGGGCCTTCCATAATTAATCCTATGCAAACTTATACTTTTAAAATTAATTTTTATTCATTCTTAGTGATTTCATGGACAAATATCCACTAACGTGACCTGTCTATCGCAATAATTTTTAAGTCTTCTAAGCAACCTACAGTATTTTTTTGGAGTATAAAACATACCTGAATATAAGACGAATCTTACTTTGGGGGAGGAAAATAGGGAAAAAAGTCTACCTATCAGGTATTCATCTGGCTAGCGTCCTTAGTCTGTTCAGCTTCAGCACATTATTTTATCCCTGCTTAGGGCTGGAAAAGCCTTTTTCAGAGGGAGTATGAATGAAAGCAAACCTGCAAAGACTTAGGGCTGGAAAAAAACTTCTTCAGAGAGAATAGGAAGCCAGGAAGATCATTAGCATCTAGTTAGGGCTGAAAAAAAGTCTTTGAAAAAGCTACATTCGGAGTATAAGATGTACCCAAATTTTCAGCCTCTTTTAGAGAGGAAAAAGGTGCCTCTTATATTCTGAAAAACATGGTATTTAATTCCAGACATACTCTTAATCTATTTATATCCGTTCTACCTATTTTAATCTTGCCAATCCTTTATGACCAGATTCAATCTTTGCAAGGGTCAGCAAAAGAAGACTAGAAGATAAATATGTTTCCTTAACTTATTACATCTGAATCTGCAGACTAAACCTGTTGACCCCACTGTGGAAGGAGGTGCTCAAATGCAACAGATTGTAAATATTGAGTGTATATCAGATTTCATGGAAGCGCCAGCCTTAAACATTCAGTTCAGGTATAGTATGAACATTGCTTTTCATTTAAGCGCACTTCTAGAGGAATAACTGCAGTAATCCATTTCCATGAACTCACAAAAATGTGTATTTTGTGACCTTAAAGATTAGCTTATTGATGATGGCGTAAACTTTTGTGGCCTTCAGATATAAAGCATAATTGTGTGTGTATGTGGGTGTGTTGGGTTGAGCAAAGAGTTGGGAAAAAAATGAAAGAGGAACAAAAAGGAGTAAGTTAACTATTAGCAGCAGCTATTCACAAAGCACATGGTTCTGCCACAGTAATTATTTGAAGGGATTAATATTATCATGTATTTCTGCTTCATAGATGGGCAAATTAAACATTTTGATGAATTTTAGTTGAATTTTTTTTCATGGGGAAATAGGCTTGACTTTATTTTGTACAATACAGTAGTACCTCTAGATACGAGCTGCTCCACATGCGAGTATTCCAAGTTACGAGCCACGAGGGGAGAGAAATTTCTGTTCCAAACCCGAGCTCAAATTCGGGATACGAGCCGAGCGTCCACTAGGTGGCGAAAGAATCCTTGCTTCTGGTTATATCGGAGGGGAAAAACAAAGTCTAAAGCCATTTGTTCCAGATACGAGTTGTTCGACATACAAGCTCCCTTCGGGAACGAATTAAACTCGTATCTAGAGGTACTACTGTAGTCTTTAGGCCAGGTCTCCAAGTCCCTCTTATGAGTAATATTTATCACATAGTCATTTTTAGAATAAGTAGGTACAACTGTCTACATCTCTGCTTTTCATTTCCCTCTTTATTTATTTATTTATTTATTTATTCTGCTCAATGGGTTTATTTATTTTTATTTATTTTATTTTGTCAAGTACATATTGATAGTATACAAAGATATAACACTGCTTATATACATGATATTGGTACAAATAAGAGGTTTACCCAGATACACCCATATATCTCCATCACTCCGTGAGCTGCATCGGTTTCCAATTCGTCTCTGAATGCAATTTAAAGTGTTGGTCATTACCTACAAAGCACTACATGGCTTAGGACCAGATTACTTTACGGGACCGTCTTCTGCCTCATATGTCCCAGTGGCCAGTCAGATCCCACAGGGTTTGCCTCCTCTGGGTCCTGTTAGCTAAGTAGTGTTGGTGGGCGGGACCGCAGGGAAGGGCCTTCTTTGTGGTGGCCCTGGCCCTCTGGAATCAACTCCCCCCAGAGATTAGTACTGCTCCCACCCTCCTGGCCTTTTGAAAGGCTTTAAAAACTCAGCTTTGCCGGTAGGCCTGGGGGCGTTAAGTGATAACATCTTGCTTCGGCCAGTAATGTGTCAGTGGAGTGGATGAGTGATGGATGATTGTTTTTTAATATTGTGGTGTTTTATAATGTATTTTTTTTCTACTTCTGTACGCCGCCCTGAGTCCACTGGAGAAGGGCAGCCTATAAATTTGATTAAATAAAATAAATAATAAATAAATATCATGTAAAACGTTCTGCCATCAGGCAACACCTTTGAAGCATAGAACCTGATTGCTTGGTCTGGTCATATAGACAGAGCCTGCAAACGGTCCCTACTCCTTGCAAAGTTCATGGATGTGGGTAGGATGGCAATCATTCTCAGTGGTGACCTCCTGCTTTATGGGAAATCTCCCTTTGGGAAACACATGAATCTCCTACATTCCTTGCTTTTTGTAAGCAAGAGAAAAATATCTTCTTCTGATGTGCTTTCACTGAGATGATTGGGATCAGCAAACATAATTTGCTTACTGTGCTGACCTTAAATTTTGTGTTGTACCTATTATTTGGAAGAGGAGAGTTGACAATCCAGTTTGGGATGGCTGCTAGTGAGGTACTTGTTTAAAACAATAGTCTGGGGTTGTTTTTTAGGGATAATAATAATAAAATAATAATATTATTTTAAAAGGTGTAAATGGGTCAAATGGTTTAAAAATGGCTACTTATGAAAAAACAGGAAAGAAGATTTTCTTTAAAAGTTTTGTCATTGCTGTTTCCAGATATGGAGGAGCTTTACAAAATATCTCCGTGAAGCTACCTATCACGCTGAACAAATTTTTCCAGCCTACAGAAATGGCTGCTAACGACTTCTTCCAGAGATGGAAACAACTGAGCAAGTAAAATTATTTTAATCTTGCATGTCCTTAACTGTTATATACTATATTACTTTTTCCAGGTTGTCACTTGGATTTTAGTGAACACTGACACCTAGCTCAAATACAAAAGGAACCTCTTTAGATGTAAATTCATGAAGGAGAATATTTGTAACTCAAGGTCGAAAGAAGGAATCTTTGGGGCTCTCTGAACTTGGTTGGTTTTTCTGTTGTTGTTGCAGGTGTTTCATTGACTAAACCGGGTAACATCATGTTGTTGTTGATGATGATAATAACTAGATTGGGTAATGAAACATCTGCAAGAAAACAACCAAGCTCATTGAGCACCAAGGATTCCTTGTAAATTCATGATTTATTTCTGTAGGAGCCAGGTTTGACATCCTTTTCCACATCCTTTTTTCCCTGCAAAGCAATTCAGTCCTACTTTTGAGTCTGTTTTTTGACTATGTTTGGCTACTTGCCCTACATTATTGTTAATTTGGGATTTTATAAAAAGGGCTACCATTTTGCAGCCACATACATTGCCTTTTCTCATTCAGAGTTCCATATTAAGTAGACCTCTGGTGGCATACTGCTCTCTTACTTCCTTCTATCTCATTATTCTTCCTAGAAGAGCAGTCCCAAACTGTGGTACATTTATGATTCAGAGATAAGTTAAACAGAAGAAGCCTGCTACATTTGTGTAAGGCATTTCAGGCGAGAGGCTGTGCCTCCTCTAACACAATCTATAAGACTGTGGTTTACTTTAACTTGATTGAGTATGTCACAGTGATTCACAATAAGTTTACACAACTTAATAAAGACACCTAAACTACATTAATATTATATGTGAACCCAGTGAATATCTCTTTGGTTTCTATGACTCCAGCCTATCATGAATGCTCTGTTAGGTGACTCGTGTGTGGAATCAGTGTACGAAAGAGAATAGATTTAAATAGATGGCTAAACAAATGTTATACTGGCCATGCTATTTCAGAAATTCGGAATGTCAATATTGGAACTCACATATTCATCTCCAGTTAGGAAAATTTCATACATTATCAAAAACAGAATGATTCAATTTATTCTTCCAGGTTTAGTATAACATGGACTACTTTAGGTACTATCTTTTAAGGAGCTAAAATTAAATATAGAATTGTTTAATAAATTGCAAGCATTAATGTAGCAGAAGCTAAACAAATTTTATCTTTCTGCATGTCCATTTATTTTGGTGTCGGCTGAAGTCCTGGAAAATATTTGACACTTCTTCCATCTCTCTATCCATATGTCCATATATTTCTCTATCCACATAGCTAAAGAGCAGCCTACTTACCTAAAGATACCTGGTTTTGGTTCATTGGTTAGACCATTGCTATGTAAATCCTATAAGTTTCATTGTTTAGCAGAAAGTGCTATAAGCATCCATGTATCACACTGCTACTTCCGTGTAAAATGTGTTAACATTTTGCTGCATAAATATAATAAATATGAACTATTAATACTCTTGATGTTCTTCATAGCCCTCAACAAGAAGTACAGAATATCTTTAAAGCAAACCATCCAATGGATGCTGAAATTACGAAGGCAAAAGTAAGTATAATGATTTATCTTGCCTCAACAGTTCTATTTCGCCTTCAAGCATAGTTGTTTCTGTGACTTCAGAACTTTATAATAATGGAAAATAGAGCTGTTGTCTTTCATTTGTTTTTTAAAAACACCTTATAATGATAGTAAAGTTAAAGCTCTGGACATAACAGCTTACACAGCCATACTTTAAAAAAATAAATATCTGGACATTAGGAGACAAAACAGCACGGGACTCCATTAGTTGGTAATTGAATGGTAGGAAATTTGCATTGCTTCTTACTTAAACACACTTAAACAGCCAAAGTTTTGTTCTACCACCATAGTATTTCAGTGCTTCTTAATTTTGGTATCTTTTTTTTCCCTTTGTCTTTTGAAAGATTCTGTTTTATTCATTAAGAAGTAGAAATTTGTTGTGCTTGCTGTGCTTACAAAAATAAAAAGATGCTTTAAAAAATAAAACAAAAAGCTAACAAACTATCATTTTTTAAAAAGACAGAAGGAATTTATAAACTTATTTTTTCATTAGTAGCGTTTTGTTAATCATCAGCTATTCAAAATAATGCACTACACACTATGTACATTGTGACAATCTTTAAATGCATCTTTCCCTTGTCTATATTGTATTACCTGATTCTGAAAAAAATGTTTCCCCCCAAAAACAAAAAATAGATTTCATCAAATTTTTCCTTTTCACTATCAATTATTTTTTAGTGCCCAAGTCAACATTATTTATGTCTAAATGTTTTTTGGGTGATTCGTTAGTTTATTTCATCTGGTAAAACTGGTTTGGATATTTGATTTTACCATATTACTATATTTCTTTCTTTAGTGCATACTTCTGCATTCTTTGTAATATGGAAGCTATCTGAATCTTAATGAAATGTTTGTTTAGTATTCTGTTCAGTCATATACATTTTATATGTCTCCTTCCTTTCTCCATCTGTATGTTGACTAATGGCTGTCAATTCAATTAAATAAAATTAAGTAATTCATCTTTTACAGAGATGCATTAAGTAAAATTAAATCCATTTTTACAGATCATTGGCTTTGGCACAGCTCTACTGGAAGAAGTGGATCCTAACCCTGCTAACTTTGTAGGTGCTGGCATAATACACACAAAATCAATACAAATTGGTTGTTTGATGCGTCTTGAACCGAACCTTCAGGCAGAGGTAATTCATGTTTATTTTATTTGTCAAACCAAGAGCATGTATCGTATGAAATAATTAATTTTCCCCATGTGTATTTTTACAGGAATCTTCTAAAGTAAAATAGAAATTCTAGTGTTTTTTACTGCATGAGTGTTAAACATTCTTTGTCCTTTCGTTCACCAAATGCAGACATAGTGCTTCATTGAAGATTGTGCTCTAACAATATACATGCTAGCTGAGTGGTTTAACTAAGACAATGCAAAGTGTTCTGGGCATGTGCAGAGGGTAAAAGAACCCAAATGATGGTGGGTGGGTGATGCCTTGCGCTGTGATCGCTACCAGCTCTACAACGACCAACCAACCCGCCCGAACCGGGAGCATTTCACCTATGATGCATACATTTTATAGCACTCCCAATACTAGCTTTGCCATGTATTCATTGTACAGCCTATGTAGACAATTGGTTTTTACAAGATTGCATTCAGGGTGTCGTTTATTATTCAGACAATCAATTGCATTGGGATGGAGTACCATTCTATACAGATTTTGGGTTGCCTTTTTTGTACTGTAAATTCTCCAGGTGAAACAAAAACCTCTTGAACTTGTATTTTCTTATTTCAGACTTTTTAATTTTGTGACAGCTTACCTGAAGTTGCTTTCCATTTCCATTGTGTGCATCAGGGAATAAACTTCTTCTTTTTTTTTTGCCAAAATGCATGGACTTGTAAATATTGTGATAATGATTGTACAACATGTAGCACTATCACTTGTGATATATTAAGTTTGGAGGATGTAAGACGTTTTGAGTACCAATCAGATTTTTCAGGGGTGGGAGCAGAGGAGGCAGGAAAAGATTGCTGAGTGAGGAAAATATCCTTGTCCTAATGTTCCCTCTTATCAATACCCATCTTGTGTATATAAACCAGAGGTCTTCAAACTTGGCAACTTGAAGACTTGTGGACTTCAACTCCCAGAATTCTCCAGCCAGCTATGCTGGCTGGAGAATTCTGGGAGTTGAAGTCCACAAGTCTTCAAGTTGCCAAGTTTGGTGACCCCTGATATAAACAATGTTATATCTATGTATATTACAAATATGTACTTGACATAGATAGATAGATAGATAGATAGATAGATAGATAGATAGATAGATAGATAGATAGATGATTGATAGATAGATGATAGATAGATAGATAGATAGATAGATAGATAGATAGATAGATAGATAGATAGATAGATAGATAGATAATGGATAGATAGACAGACAGACAGACAGACAGACAGACCGATTCTAAAACATCTAAAATTGTTACAGAAAACACGTACAAGCAGAATAGGAATTTGGGCAATTTTAAAGCCAATCTTTATAAAACTTTTTATATTATTATTTTTTCAGATGTACCGACTAACACTACGAACAAGTAAAGAAACTGTCTCACGAAGATTATGCGAATTGTTGTCAGAACAGTTTTGAATCTTAACTCAAGACCAGCTTTGATTCTTTATTTCTGCCTGTTTTTCTTGTCCTGCTCCAGGAATGTCCTGTGCACCAGTGTCTGCATAAATAACTGCCATCACATTCACATTCCTGCCTTAAAGGACCTGTCCCTCTTATGTGAATAAAAGATGTGTGTAATGTAAAGTTACCTAAATGTGAAAGTATTTCTGGCACAAGGAGGCCAGGAGGCATTGTGTTTGTCACCTCAACTATTTCAGGCATTTTGTCAGGAGTTGGTTTTATGATGACTTACCTTGATTAACAATGATCTAAATGAAAGTTGTTTGAATTTCCCCCTGGAAATTCCAATGTAAATTGCTAGTAATATTGTGATCACTTCTCCTATCATTGCTTTGCCCCAGCAGTAATCAGTAAAGTTCTGTTTGATGAGACTGTGCAGTAGCTATCTTGCTGCTGTATTCTTTCTCAATCTTAGGCAGATCAACTTTTGAGAATGTCCAAAGTGCATCAATGTAATGTGATGGGAAGTCAGGACTGTTGTAATGAATCTCACAGATGTTGGATTTTTCAAAATAGGCTATGGGCATTGACCTTGAGTACAGTACACAGAGGCATAAGGATATTATTTCCCCCTACCTCAAGCAATTTGTTTTAAACAGTTTTAATTCACCCTTCCATGTCCTCCAAATGAAAAATTACCAAAGAGTAAAATTCTCATCAAATGCTGGAATAAAGAATCAGAATTATTAGATTCACTGTTTCTAGAGAACTCTAGTTAATCCATTATTCACTTGGAGTGTATTTTTTCTAAAAAATCACATGGAGCTACACTAAAAAAAATCCCAGAGAATCTATCTTTCTATATTCTCTAGCCCTGGCTGTTACTATTGATAGGCAATTTCAATGTAATATTTTTGTTAGCATTTGGGTGGGTCACACAGATACAGAAGTCTAGTATATCCAGGTCCTAAGTAAATTGTTAGCTTTTGAAAATATAATGGTCTGATAATTTCTTTTTGACATCACAAGGTTGCGTGCACTGTTTTAAGAAGGTTAGCAATGATATGATCTACTGTGCATGAGAAATGCATTTGTAATATATTCCAGAAATTCAGCCTGACATCTTTTTTTAGCAAGTAGAAATAAGTTTCAATCACACTTTTCTGAAATGATTCTAAAAGGGTTATCACAGTCACCCAGTAAAGCAAGAAAAAAAGCAATGGTATCTATATTGCAATAAATGTCCTTGGGAGTTTAATCAGCTTCTTTTTTTTGAAGACAAAATTACATGTCTAAGCCAAACAGAACTATTATCCAGATGCCTCTAATTTGAGTACTGAATTACTGGGGTTTTTTGCAAGCTTAAGGTAGATTTGTTGGGCTCCACTGAATTAGCACATTTTGATAAATGAAATGGCATTAATTTGGTCATGTAATGAAACTAGGATAACTTCCAATATTCCCCTCTCACTGGAGAAATTCTAAGAGTGATGATCACAACAAACAGGTTAATGCATTCTCATTTTTCACATGGAACTGGAAGCCATTAAAGCAAGGGATAATTAGAAACTTGTCATATAACATATTAAGAAGATCTGCCATTTAACTTTTAAAAGGGTAGTTCTGAAGGCACTGTGGTTGCATTTATTTAGTATCATGGCAAAGCACTGGTGGTCTTTCCTGTGCAGTTGTGAGCAAATGTGATTTATCCATAAAAAGATAAAGATTCCAAATCAGCTGATTTATGTTTCCCTAATGGGGAACAGAATCGAAGTACAGGTATATACAATTTAACTTTATTGGGATAGGTTACTTGATTACCAAAGTTATATATCCTCTTTATCAACCAGAAATAATACTTTTTGTGGCTAAAACAGTATTAGTAATCCAAGTGCAGTATTTGTTATTGACTTGTGAAAGATTCCTCAACTGGATGATGAAATGCTGTAAACTTAGGTCTACATTCCGGTATCTATGTATAACCATTTCAGTATATGAAAAGTGGATTTTCAGCTTATATGGTCAATTTCATTATAAGTGTATGAATCTGAAAATACATAACTCTAATCATGTTACCTTTAGCAGAAAAAATAAATGGCTAGAAGACTAAAATTATGTTTCCTCATTCTCAATTCTAAGAACTTTCAATGCATCTATTTTTTTAAAAAAGAAATCTCTTTTGACACCAATGCAAAATTACAGCTGCGTGTTGTTTAGCTGGAGTTGGTCTTTATACCCTCTGAGTCCTCCCCAGGAACCTAGGGTGTTGTAATATATCGATGGGGTGTATGTATATCATTATTTTTATTTATTTATTTATTATTTAGATTTGTATGCTGCCCCTCTCCGCAGACTCGGGGCGGCTCACAACAAAGTGAAAACAATTTACAACAAATCTAAATTACTGTTTAAAAATATTTTAAAAACCCCATTTTCTAAACAAACATACCTACAGACATACCATTCATCAATTGTATATGCCTGGGGGAGATGTCTCAGTTCCCCCATGCCTGACGACAGAGGTGGGTCTTAAGGAGCTTACGAAAGGCAAGGAGAGTAGGGGCAGTTCTAATCTCCGGGAGGAGTTGGTTCCAGAGGGCCGGGGCCGCCACAGAGAAGGCTCTTCCCCTGGGGCCTGCTAACCGACATTGTTTAGTTATTATTACTATTGGTCACACACTCAGATGTTTAGACTAGATTTGACATTTTTATCTCCACCTATTGAGTCCTTCTCAAGGATTTGGGGAAGGCAAGTACCGTGTTTCCCCGATAGTAAGACACCCCCGATTGTAAGACATATCGGGGGTTTCAGGGGGGTCGGCTAATATAAGCCATACCCCGAAAGTAAGACATATGTCTTACTTTCGGGGAAACACGGGGGGTATTGCCGCCAGATCCTCTCTACGTTATGCTTGCTTTTGCCGCCGCCGGCAGTCTACGAGCGTCCACTGGCCGCTGCTGCAGTCACTTTCTGCCTCTGCTGGAGCCGGCTGTGGTTTCATCCTCTGCTTGGAGAGGTAGCATCCTCTGCTTGGAGAGGACTTTGGAAGTGACGCCGGCTGCTGTACCAGTTTCTTTCCTTCTCCCCCACCCCCATTTTTGTAAGGAAGCGCTGAAAGACACCGCGGAACTTACCGCTGAGTAAATTTATTATTTTAAAGCAGCCGGCGTCACTTCCAAGGTCCTCTCCATGGCAACTCCTGTCTTGTTTGCCTTCGGACCCCAAAATACCCCCCGCGCGCCCTTTTCCATGGGCGCGCAGTCCCCATCCTCCTGACAGCCCGCGGGGGGCACCGGCAGTAGAAGGCGCTGCCCCCGCCCGCCCGATCCGCTCCCTCTCCTCTTCCGCCGAAAGGCAAACGGCGCGCCCCACCGCTTAGGCTTTTGCTGCTTCTGGAGGGGTGGGCGCCGATCCCCCCCCTCCAGGAGCAGCAAAAGCCTAAGCGGCGGGGCGCGCCGTTTGCCTTTCGGCATCGGCGCCTTCCCCTCCACGAGCAGCAAAAGCCTCAACGACGGAGCCGAAAGGCAAACAGCGTGCCCAGTTGCTTAGGCTTTTGCTGCTTCTGGAGGGGTGGGCGCTGATGCCGAAAGCCTCAGCACCGTTTGGCTGCCGGGGGGCGGGGAGGAGAAAATCCTCCCCCCCTTCCAGGAGCAGCAAAAGCCTAAGCGGCGGGGTGCGCTGTTTGCCTTTCGGCTCCGACGCTTAGGCTTTTGCTGCTCGTGGAGGGGGGGTTGGCGGTGCCGATGCCAAATGCTTTCCCTCCACGGTGGGGGGTGCAGGGCAGGCACAGTCAGCCCCAGGAGACAAAGAGAGAATGAGAGAAAGGAAAGAGACAGAAAGGGAGGGAGAGAAAGAAAGAGTGAGAGATAGAAAGGATAGAGAGAAAGAGGGAATGAGAGAAAGGAAAGAGAGAGAAAGGGAGGGAGAGAAGGAAAGAGTGAGAGATAGAAAGGATAGAGAGAAAGAGGGAATGAGAAAGGAAAGAAAGGGAGGGAGAGAAGGAAAGAGTGAGAGAGAAAGGATAGAGAGAAAGGGAATGAGAGAAAGGAAAGAGACAGAAAGGGAGGGAGAGAAAGAAAGAGTGAGAGATAGAAAGGATAGAGAGAAAGAGGGAATGAGAAAGGAAAGAGAAAGGGAGGGAGAGAAGGAAAGAGAGAGATAGAAAGGATAGAGAGAAAGAGGGAATGAGAAAGGAAAGAGACAAAGGGAGGGAGAGAAGGAAAGTGAGAGATAGAAAGGATAGAGAGAGAGGGAATGAGAAAGGAAAGAGAGAAAGGGAGGGAGAGAAGGAAAGAGAGATAGAAAGGATAGAGAGAAAGAAGGAATGAGAGAAAGGAAAGACAGAAAGGGAGGGAGAGAAGGAAAGAGTGAGATAGAAAGGATAGAAAGGGAATGAGAGAAAGGAAAGAAAGAAAAAATAAGAGAACGAGAGAGAGAGCAACAGAGAAAGAACAAGAGAGAGAAAGAACAAGAGAGAGAAAGAAAATAAGAACGAGAGAGAGAGAAGGATGGGTTCACCACCTATGGTAATGGGTTGTTGTTAATAATAATAATAATAATAATGTTATTATTCACATTCTCACAGCAGTAAGAATCACACTAGCACAATACTGGAAATGAGGGGTACCAACCAAAAACGTAAAAAAAGATTTTGGAATGTTTGGAACTAGACAAATTGACATTAGAATTGAAAGAGAAAGATTTAGAATATTATGAAACTTGGAACTTACTGTATTAGTGGCTTCAAAGAAGGAAATAAAATAGGTTTTTTTGCCCCTAGACATGAGTGCTTCCGGTTCCAGTGGTAAAAGGAGGAGTTACACCATGGAGTATAAAAAAAGCGATTGTCGAAGAATCTTGGGGCAAAAATGTAGTGCAGTTCTGCAAGGAGAAAATGTTGGATCACCGACTGGTCCGAAAATGGCGTGCAGAATACACTAACCTGAGTGAAAAAGTGGAGAGCGGAATGGCTAAAAAGCGCAAGATTGGATGTGGTCGGCAACCAATGTATACAGAGCTGGAAAGCCTGGTCTCTGAATGGGTTGCAGACAGGAGAGCAAAGACATTGGTGGTGACCAGGGCTCAGATTCAGGAATATGCCCTTGCAGTGTCGCCACAGTTTGACATTTCCCCTGAACAATTCAAGGCATCACAGCACTGGGTGGATAACTTTCTTGAACGCAATGACCTGTCTTTGAGAAGATCCACAACCCTCTTTAGGTTGGAAGATGCTGAGATTGTTAAACGTGCATTAGCCTACAAGAGGTTTGTGGATGACATTGACTTCTCTAAATACAGTCTTTGCAACATGATCGCCATGGATGAAACCGCCGTGTTCATGGGCCAAGCAGCTCAAACCACCATTGATCAACGAGGTACCTCCTCAGTGTACGTTCCCTCCACCGCTTATGAAAGTGCACGTGTCACCTGCATTTTGACAATTCGTCTGGATGGCACTAAAGCAACACCGCTACTCATTGCAAAGGGCAAGAAGGAGAAGATTGAGCGGGTTTCTGGCATTTATGTGCTGGAAACTGAAAAAGCCTGGGCCACACAAGATGTTAAAAGAAAGTGGCTTGATTTAATGCTGCCGCTTGTAATGTGCGGGAACAAAAGAGGGATGCTGATCTGGGATGCAGCCAGCACACACCGCGCCAAAACCATGAAAAACTTCCTTCATGAGCGGAGAATCGACCAAATCATGATTCCTGCAGGGATGACGGCTTATCTTCAGACTCTCGATATCGCCATTAACAAGCCGTTCAAGGACTATCTGCGTGTGGAAATCAATGACTACATTGAAAACCAAATGGAGAGAAATGTACGTGGGAACTTTGTGAAGCCCAGACTGCCAGAGATTGTTAACTGGGTGAAGAATTCTTGGAATAAGATCACTAACACCTGCGTTGCAAATGCACTGCGAGCTGGCTACCTGGACAAAGCCTGCTCATTTCAGGACAGTGCCGTTGCTACCCATGAGAAATATGGGCCAATGATTCGGCAAGAAATGTCGTCCCGAGAGTCCCAAGAAAATCCACAGGAACCTAAGAGTGTGGATGTTTATGATGATATTCCTGAGGATGATAACATGGTTGTCATGGAATAAATCTGTTTTATCTTCCAATATTCCACTGCTCGTTCTTACCAATTTTCATTGTTTTACATGTTATGCAATGTTGTAACAAGACATTCTTGGCACTTCCTTTTATAAAACTGTTTTGTGGTGAATACAATACTGTTCAGGTTGTTAATAAATGTTAATTTTATGGTTAAAACAAAAAATTCGACAATTTTTTTTCCAATATAAGACATACCCCGAAAGTAAGATGTAGGGGGGCTTTTGGGGGTAAAAAGAAAGTAAGACGCTGTCTTACTATCGGGGAAACACGGTATTATTTGATGATGTTAAAAGTATTGTTGCAGGATGCAAACTGTTGCAAGTAAAGCTGCCTTTGCAATTGATGATTACAGTGATCCCTCTATTATCGCGAGGGTTCCGTTCCAAGACCCCTCGCGATAATCGATTTTTCGCGATGTAGGGTTGCGGAAGTAAAAACACCATCTGCGCATGCGCGCCCTTTTTTCCTATGGCCGCGCATGCGTAGATGGTGGAGTTTGCGTTCCACGCCGCCCATGCAAAGGGAAAACCCGATTCGGCTCCTCGCTGCTGCTGCGCTACCGAGCAGATCAGCTGCTGGGCGGCTGAAGGAACCTTCCCTGGGTCTTCCCGGCCGCCCACGCAAAGGGGAAACCCCGGCTCCTCGCTGATGCCCGCCGCTCGCCCACCCGCCAGCAAGAGGGGGAAGACCCAGGGAAGGTTCCTTCGGCCGCCCAGCAACTGATCTGCTCGGCGCAGCAGCAGCGAGCAGACGAAGATCGGGGTTTCCCAGCCGCCCATGCAAAGGGGAAACCCTGGCTCCTCGCTGATGCCCCCGCTAGCCCGCCCGCCGCCTGCCAGCAAGAGGGGGAGAGATAGAGAAAGAGAGAGAAGGAAAGAAAGAGATGAGAGAGGGAGGAAGAGAGTGTGAGAGAGGAAGAAGCAAGAGAGAGAAAGAGAGAGAAAGATGAGAAAGGAAGGAAGAGAGTGACGTCATCGGGTGGAAAAATCGCGATATAGCGTTTCGCGAAGATCGAGATCGCGAAACTCGAGGGATCACTGTAATTTGTCAAAGCCAAAGACATTTTGGGATTGTGCTCAAGTTGCTATTAATATTGATACTATCTTTGCTTCCTTTTCCCACAATTGTGCTACTTCTATTTGTAGGTCTTTATATTTTATAATTTTCTCCAGTTGTTTCTTTTCTTTTTTTTGTTGTCTTCTTGATAGACTTTTTTGTCTTATCATATGTTGTCAAGTTCTGGGGTATCGTGTGACAGATGCTTACTTGTTTGAATTCTGAAACACTTTACCTTCTTCATTTTCTATTACAGGTAGTCTTTAAGTCATAATGTTAATGGAATCTGCCCATTATAGCTGCAAGTTATGATCATTAAGCAAGGCACCATTTTGTGGTCCCCACAAGCTTTGGGTTGGCTTCCCCCCCCCAAAATACATGGTTTCGTGGGTTTTTGACCATTTCCAACACAACCACTCAGCTACCCAAGGGAGCTGTAGGCTGGCTCAAAGGCTAGTGGGGCATAAAAAAGTGTTGCAGCTTGCAAGACACAATCTGCTCCTTTCAGCTCCAGAACCCAGTAGCATGCTGCTTTCCTTTTAACTTCTGATGGAGAGCCCAGTTGATGTGTGAGGTTCAAATTTCCTATAGAGGCAGCCTTGTGCCATTCAACATTTGCTCATGTGTATGCAAAGATGATCAGGTCACCAAACTCTGGTACATATTCCTGTTTTGGAAGCATGCACACTCAGCTTATCACAATATAGATAGTTCTTAGTGATCACAATTGGAACAAGCCACATGGTCGTTAATGCAATTGTTAAGTGAAACCACAATTGTGCTTAATGATACTTCAACTTTCCTTCACTTCACAGACCTGCAAAGCTCTGCAAGAATGGCAGAACATTGGTCATAAACTCACTTTTTTCATCAGTGTCTTAATTGTGAATGATTGCAAGGACTACCGGTTAATTCTTCTTGGAAACTGATCCTGACTTGGAATTCATTTTTTAGAGCAGGGGTGTCAAATTGGTGGCCCGCAGGCTGGATGCCTCATGCTGATATCATGTGATGGCAACGTGATGCGGCAAGTTTGACCTCGTGTTTTAGAGGAATACAGACCAAAATTTCTATCTCAAGTTTTACCATATATTTAATGGTAAATGCCCAAATTGTTCTCTTCGGTAGCTTACCAGGTAGGGGAAAGTAAGAAAAGTATGCTCTCTTGATTCTTTGGTTTTAAGGTAAAGGTAAAAGTTCCCCTCGCACATACATACTACCCGTTCCCGACTCTAGGGGGTAGTGCACATCTCCATTTCTTTCTGTCTGAAGACGTCTCCATGGTCATGTGGCTCTAATGACTAAATGCCGAAAGTACATGGAGTGCTATTGCCTTCCCACCAAGGTAGTCCCTACTTTTCTACTTGCATTTTCACATGCTTCCAAACTGCTATGCTGGCAGAAGATGGGGCAAGTAATAAGGAGCCTCACTCGTTATGTGACATTAGTGATTCGAAATGCCGATCTTTCTGATCGACCTGTAGTTTTACCTGTCATTAATTTCAGGCACACCCAGTGGCAAAGATGCATTTTTAAAAAACAAAAATGCATATTATGTTGATATAACATAATACAGATCTTGGTTAACCTGGAAAGAAATAAAGTGGGAATTTAGGCTTGGTTTAATAGTGTCATGGACATGCTAAGTAATTGATTACTTTCAACTAATTTGAATATAATTTGGCTGTATTATTGGTTTTACAGAAAGAACATAGTTTTATGTGTTCAGCTCACATCTTCCATTTGATTAATGATGTTGCTTTAATATTTCCTATATAATGGGCTTTCTACAATACATTCCCATGGCTTTTTTACACATACAGAGCATGACCTTCCATAATCAAGTTGTTTCTGAAAGTTTCATCCAGAAATTCCTGGTATAGACTTTTAAAAAAATACTCCATTCCTTTCCTTTCCTCTTTTTTTTTGTTCCTCTTCTCCAAAGATTTGATTCCCACAAATGGTACTAAATTTAATTATACTAGTTGAATATCCTTGATTAATTTAATATGTGTTTTCTTGCAGGGAGAAAGGTGTTAGTTCAATTACGAAGGTTCAATTACTTCTGTAAGTCTTCTCTGTTGATACGATGCTCTGCATCACAAAAGGTTCCATTTTGACAGCACAAAAATGAGCATTTGAAGAATGAATTTTCCATTAGATTATAGGATTAGGAAGCTATAACATCTCTCAGTTATTCACCATTAGAAACTAAAAAGCTTGCTAATATCTTTATTAAAACAGTCAATTATTTTACACAGGTAGATATTAATTTGATGAAAGCCTTATAAATAAGGCAAAATTCATTTCAGTTTCCTGTCTCCCAAATAATAAATTAACATAATTTGTTATCAGCACTGCTCTTAAAAGAGGAGCTGCCTTCTCAGAGTTTGGACAAATTAATGTAAACAAAGGGACTCTTAATTCCAGACTTTAGGTACAAGTAAATAGCAACTGATGGTTTATTTTCAATATTGCTTTAGAGGTTTGATCATGGTGAATTTGGCTAGTGTACACATCTCTCTGCTTGGCATACACATTCACCAAATATAAGGATATGTGTATAAAGTCGTTCATTTGGATTATCTGGATCGGGACACGGCATCTCTATTTCCTTCTTGTAGAAAGTTGTTGGCACGCAGCACTTGCATTGTTTTTCTATCCTTGCATTCTTCTGCCTGTGAATAAGAAAAGTGTTATTTTTGATGAGGTATGCATGTGTTTACCAAGGTAATTAGTTTAAAAATACAGAAATTGTTTCCTTGGATATTGTAAATGTAAGAAAGGGTTAATAATATTAATACTATTGATCAATAGCATTTAGACATGTATCATTTCATATTGCTTTACAGCCCTCTAAGTGGTTTCCAGAGTCAGCATGTTACCCCCAACAGTCTGGGCCCTCATTTTACCAACCACAGAAGGATGGTAGGCTGAGTCAATCTTGAGCCAGTTAGGATCAAACTCCTGGCAGTGGAATGCAGAGTTAGCACCACCACAGTTCTAAGTAACTCAACAGGCAAATAGTTTGATATATTGTACAGCTTTCTGTACCTAAAGATACCCTAAACTTAGGAAATATATCATGTCAGAATTATTTACATAGAAACATAAAAGACTGACGGCAGAAAAAGACCTCATGGTCCATCTAGTCTGCCCTTATACTATTTTTTGTATTTTATCTTAGGATGGATCTATGTTTATCCCAGGCATGTTTAAATTCAGTTGCTGTGGATTTACCAACCACGTCTGCTGGAAGTTTGTTCCAAGATCTACTACTCTTTCAGTAAAATAATATTTTCTCATGTCCCCCAACTAACTTCAGATTGTGTCCTCTTGTTCTTGTGTTCACTTCCCTCCTGAACCTTATTTAACCCTTTGACATATTTAAATGTTTCGATCATGTCCCCCCTTTTCCTTCTGTCCTCCAGACTATACAGATTGTGTTCATTAAGTCTTTCCTGATACGTTTTATGCTTAAGACCTTCCACCATTCTTGTAGCCCGTCTTTGGACCCGTTCAATTTTGTCAATATCTTTTTATAGGTGAGGTCTCCAGAACTGAACACAGTATTCCAAATGTGGTCTCACCAGCACTCTATATAGCGGGATCACAATCTCCCTCTTCCTGATTGTTATACCTCTAGCTATGCAGCCAAGCATCCTACTTGCTTTTCCTACCGCCCAACCACACTATTTTTTTACATAAAATATTTACATATTTTATGTAAAATGTGTAGTATATTTGTGTGTCTGTGTGTAACCCTATGTGACAGATATAGCCCTTTGAAAAATGTCTAAAACATTTCTAAAAGTTTTGATCAATCATTATGAAAGGGAAACATACTTTGACATTTTTCTGAGTACTATGTGGAATATCATACATGCATATACTACGTTAATATTATTTCCTTCCAGTGATCCAGTCAGCTTTTTAAAAGTAGCTAAACAATAGTATACCAAATTACTATACCGAATTATACCAAATGGAAAAATAATTCTGCACCAAGTGAGAAATCAAATAGGTTCCTAACCAACATAGCTGACAACTTTGTTGTCCAAAAGGTAGAGGAGGGAACTAGAGGACCGCCATGCTGGACTTAATACTTACAAATAGAGAAGTAGTGATAGAAGGAGTGGAAATTGCAGGAACTTTGGGGGAGAGTGATCATATCATACTAGAATTCAACATAATGCAAACGCAAACAATAGAACACAATGATACCAAAGTCTTAGATTTTAAAAGAGCTGATTTTGATAAACTCAGAACTTGGGAAAAACTCCTTGGATGAAAGTCCTAAAGAGATAAACAACTCAAGATTTTTTGGAAACTGCAAAATATTATAAAAGCCCAATACTATACACATATTGCAAAGGAGATGAACTCACTTAAGAATATTTTATGTCAGTATCTTAGATTTGTTTAATATAATCCTTTACATGAGTTATATTCTCATGTTTTACTACTCAATTTTAGCATATTATACTGCATTTTAACTTATTATTTATTCAAATTCCCTCTATTTTAGCCAATTTTATTGTATTTTAACCAGTCACAGTTTTATGACGACCGATGTGGTCCTTTTCCTCGCTTTGATATGGTCGATTGACTAATCAAATAAAGTTGATATTGATATTGCACGATAGTATAATACAATAAAAACAAGAAATCCAAGAAGAAACCAAATGGCTGTATAAAGATCTCTAACAAATTGAATGGAAAAAGGACAAAAAATGGAAAGAGGGACACATAACTAAGCCAAAATATCATCAGATAGCCAGAATCTGTAAAGAAGTAGTAAGGAAAGCAAAGGCCCAGAATGAACAAAGACTTGCAACAAAAGTCAAAGATAATTTAAAAAGTTTCTTCCAACATATAAATAACAAGAAAATAATCAAGGAAACAGTTGGTCTACTAAAAAGAAGACAGCAAGGAAGTAAAAGACAAGAGAGAAAAAGCAGAGCTGCTTAACTCATTCTTTGCATCGGTCTTCAGACAAAAAGAAACTATAGTCCAATTTACCTGAAATATAACTGCAAAAAACAGACTGGAAACTGAAGTTAAGATAAGCCAAAAGAAAAAAAACCCCAAACCAGTAAGAGAACACGTGTCTGAACGTGATGAATACAAATCGCCAGGACCAGATGGATTATACCCAAATTAGTAAAGGAGCTTATAGATGTCATCTCAGAACCAATGCACCAGATCTTTAAAAAATGCTGAAACACTGGAAGATTGGAAAAGTGTAGAGATGGAGGCCATGTGAAGGTTGTGTGCAGCAAACTGCCTACTTCAAACGGGCCTGTCATACCTACATGATCTTACCCAGTTCATATAGCCAGGGTGATTTAGGACATTACCCCTGGCTGGTGATCTCATCTAAGTTGAATCAACAGTATGCTCTTAAGGAATTGCGGGGATAATTCACCAATGAAAATGCTGTTACTTTCTTCTACCTTTTGCTGCTTGGAAAACATCTAATCCCCACTTAAAAAGCAATAAACACTGTGAAGGCAGACATCTTAGCATCCTGCAATGACTCCATCAGAAAAGAGCTGATCTGGTTCCCATCTTCAAAAAAGGGGGGAAAAAACAACAACCCAGAAAACTACAGACCAATCACCTAACATCAATACCAAGGAAGATACTGGAAAAAAAGAATTAAAAAACAGATCTGTCAATACCTAGAAACGAATAAAGTAATAACTAGCAGCCAGCAGATTTGTTAAAAACAGATCGTGTCAAACCAATCTCATTTCATTTTTCAACATCATGACTAAATTAGTAGATCAGTGAAACACCGTGGACATAATATACATAGATTTCAGAAAGGCATTCAATAGCTAACACCCTAGAACTGTGAGGGTAAATCTATGACACATTTGGCATGCGGATCTATCTCTGGGGGCACACAAGGTATTACATGCTGGCCAGCTGATTTTCAGTCTTCTGGAGAGAGTGGGGGCGGCCATTTTCACTCTAGCCAGGCTTCAGGAAAGCCTCTGGAGCCTGTGGATGGCAAAAAATGGACCCAATAGGCTATCGAAAGTCCAGAGGCATCAGTGCATGTATGGCGGGGGGAGGGGGCAGCTGGTGAGAGGGTTGTATGCTCATGCGTGAGGGAAGTACATTGCATTATGGGTGTGGGCACGCACATGCACACTATCACACATGCTTACACCATTTTGGCATCCAAGCAAAAGAAAAAAAGGTTTGCCATCACTGCCCTAGAAGATAGGCTCAAGATCTAGATTGATCTTGACAGACTTGAGTGCTGGGCCCTATCTAACAAAATGAAATTCAATTTAGAAAAAGGTAAAGTCCTACACTTAAAAAACCCAAAAGTATAAATATAAACTGGGTGAAACCAGGCTTAATAGCAGTGACTGTGAGAGAGATCTTGGATTCCTAATGGACAACCAGCAAAACATGAGCCAACAGTATACAGCGGCAGCCCCAAAAGCCAATGTAATCCTAATTTGCGTCAACAGAGGAATACAATCAAGATCGAATGAGGTACTAATACCACTCTAGAAAGCCTTAGTTAGACCACTCCTGGAGTATATTGCATACAGGTTTAGTCGCCACACTATAAAAAAGATTTTGAGAATCTAGAAAAAGTGCAGAGAAGAGCTTTTGTTGTATCGATCTTGTATTATAGATGAGCAAAAATAATCTGCCACCAACATATAAGCTAGAACTGGAAAAATAAATTGAAATATTTTACTAATATCCATTCTAATCAAGTAGTAGGCCTAATGGTTGCTGGAAAATATGCAGTATTATCTTATTTACCTTGTTGATGAGGGACACACACCTTCACAGCGGGTTAAAGTAACATTTGAAACACAACCCCTATAAAACACATGGTCCTCATATTCAACAGTATGACATGGAACTGTAAAATATTAAAAACAACAATTAATGTAAGTGTAAGAATTCTGTCTCCTTTTGGCATTAATGTAGATTTAGGCCTATTTGTTGTTAGCCGCCCCGAGTCTGCGGAGAGGGGCGGCATACAAATCCAATAAATAATAATAATAATAATAATAATAATAATAATAATAATATGTATCTTTACTACAAGAAGCTATTGCAACAGAGTGCTAATACACAATGCAGCACAGAAAATAGTAAACATTAGATTTTACAACTGCTAATCTTTGATTTCATCATTATATTAATAAATGCAGTCCTTATTGCTAAAGACCACAACATATTTAACACAATATTGAAAAACAATTATTTGGCTTTAGAGAATTGGTTATAGAATATGAGTGATAGCTTTTTTTTGCAAAACTATATTATTTTAGATAAGGGTAAAAGTTTCCCTGACTAACCAGTCACTCTAGGGGGCAGTGCTCATCTCCGTTTCTTAGTCAAGGGAGCCAGCATTGTCTGTAGACACTTGGTCATGTGGATGGCATGACTATATGCTGAGGCCACACTAAGGGCTGTTACTTTACTAAGTGCTACCTATTTATCTATTTGCATTTGCAATCTTTCGAACTTCTAGGCGGTCAGGAGCTGAGGCAGGAACAAAAACTCACCCTGCCACACAGTGTTTAAGTCTTGAACTTCCAACCTTCCAGTTGACAAGCCCAGCCTCATAACTGCTAGGTCATGGCACCTCCATACTATTTTACAGGGCAGTAATATATCTCAGATTCATATAAATTCATATAGTCATTCTAAGAATTATAAAATAGAATGGAAAAGTTCAACTCTACATCTTGTCCAATAAGTTGAAGTCTTTAAAAACTTTTGAGTTGAAAGTTAAGTATGTAGGCCTATGTTTACTGTATTTTCTTTGCACACACTATTTAAATAGACTAAAGTCAAGTATGTAATTGACTGAAACCCCAGAGAATAATCATTTGATACCCAGACATTGAGTTTAACCAACCTGGTGGGACTGGAACACTGGTTGTAATATTTGGAGCTAAAAAAGAAAAACAAATCCAAGATTTAAAATTGCATCCAGTCACCAAACATTACAAATCTTTAGACAAATTTGAAATCATGTGATCCATCAGCTCAATTTTTTCAAAAGGCTAGTTCTGCTAAACACATTATTTTCTTGCGAGGAAGGAGTACTGATTTATTTAACGGCCCACAATTGAATGCTGGCTCCATTTTATGGAAGATTATCATTCTATATGAAATGTCTTCAAATTATATAATGTAAAGAGATCTCGACTTATACATTTGACATATTCCTTCAAACGTGTACCCACCTATTCCCATTTTAGCCTACACATTTAGTTTGGAAAGTTCCCTAGCCGCCAGTACAAATTATGGTGGAAGGATGTACTGATGTGTGGTGTCAATTCTACAAGTAGTCTTTGACTGACAGCAGTAATGGAGCTCAGAATTTTTTCTGTAAGTCATTACGTAAGTTGAGACACCCAGGGGACTGGACCTGATTTTATGACATTTTTGCAATTATTAAGTGAACTCTGCAATACAGAAGCAAATCCACATATTTCTATGGGTAATTCTTGCCAGAAACCTGCTGAAAACAACTGGCAAAAAAGTTGTAAAATGTGATCACATGACTATGGAACACTGCAACTGACCATAAAGGGAGCTGGTTGCTAAATATTCAAAATGTGTCCATGTGACCACAGTGATGTGTGCATTCATCAGAATTCCAGAATCAGGTGGTAAGTACTGTAACTTTGGGGGAATCTGTCATAACTTTGAACTGTCACAGGCAACCAGTCATTAAGTGAGAACTACATATATATAGGGATGGATGCAATTGGATATAGTCCTATGAGAGTGATTATTTCTTAAATCTGTTACTTAATCTTTTTTTGTTTAGCACTTTCTTATATTAATGTATCACAAATAAATGCTTTGCAATTGAGATAAATTATTTTTTAAAAAAATTCATCATTAATGAAATTGCAATATTTGCTATAAAATACTGTATATCAAAGTTGGAAATCTGCATTCATTTACTTATGTACATACAAGTTATTTATTAATTACATTTGCAGGGTTTATGTTGCTCCAATCAGAATCAAAACTCAATGGATACCCAACTTCATAAGTTGGGATAAAGGTAACATAAATAATGTAATCTTATATCATAATCAATACATTGACTTGTATAAGACCAGATAATAAAATACAGTCAACAAAACATGGTTAAAAAATTCAATAGCTTGAGTGAGAGGGGAAAAACTGAGACTCCCAATCCTTGTTTAAATAGCCATGTCCTAACAGACTTTTGGTTGGTCCTTCAAGATAATCAGAAAACTCACTCCACAGGAAAACCAGAACTCTGACATTGACTGCCATGCATAACAGAATCTTGCAAATCTGTTGATGCATCTCTTTCCATCCTTCTTACATTTTAGGAAGTCAAGGAGTATATTGTCCCGTGTCCCCCCTCCCCAGGATTTAAGCTATGTTTCTGTCATCTTTGTTTATCAAACTTTTTCTGAATACAGTGATACCTTGTCTTACAAACTTAATTGGTTCCGGGACAAGGTTCTTAAGGTGAAAAGTTTGTAAGACGAAACAATGTTTCCCATAGGAATCAATGGAAAAGCGATTAATGCGTGCAAGCCCAAAATTCACCCCTTCTGCCAGCTTAAGCGCCCGTTTTTGTGCTGCTGGGATTCCCCTGAGGCTCCCCTCCATGGGAAAACCCACCTCCAGACTTCCGTGTTTTTGCGATGCTGCGATTTCACTGAGGCTCCCCTCGCTGGGAAACCCCACCTCTGGACTTCCATTGTCAGCGAAGCGCCCATTTTTGCGCTGCTGTGATTCCCCTGCTGTGATTTCCCTGCAGCATCACAAAAACACGGAAGTCCGGAGGTGGGGTTTCCCATGGAGGGGAGTCTCAGGGGAATCCCAGCAGCACAAAAATGGGTGCTTCGCTGGCAACGGAAGTCCGGAGGCGGGGCATCCCAGCTGCCGTGGTGGGTTTGTAAGGTGAAAATACTTTGTAAGAAGAGGCAAAGAAATCTTAAATTTCCGGGTTTGTATCTCGAAAAGTTTGTAAACGAGGCATCACTGTATTTGCTTCAAGGCTATCTCCCTGCCATTCTGCACTTCCAAAAGGGAAGGAGTCATTTGATAGTTCAAGTCTCTTTGGGTGTTATTAAAAATTTGGATGGTATAAAAGTCCAAAGTTGTCCACTATGAGTTGAGTGGCAAATAATTTCAATATACAGTACAAACAAACAAACTGTATGGGAACGGTAGCCTTTGGGAGCCATCACAGAGGATGTTTTATGAAAGCAACCCACCTATGTTATTCTGGAAATCAAACCTTAGCTGGACAAATAGTTTTTGAGACGGGAAAGCATTTGTGATATATAAATTAGGGAAGCTTTTGATTAAGAAAATGAATTATGAAAAAGTTGTAAAACTGTATTTGCCTCTGTATGCCTGAGTCTCTTGATAAAAATGAAGAACAAATAGCACTGGAGATGCTTTCCAATTACAATGCAATGTGAGTCATGGAAAAGTATACATTATTCCTTTAATTCTTATATTTTCCTTTCCTAATATTAATATATGCTGTGACAGAATTTTATTAGTATATTTTGAGGGCATTTAAATATAAAAAATAAAGCATTCCTAAGATCAGAAGTTGTCCATTTGATTCTCAAGTGTTCCATATCTGAAGGGAGAAGAAAGGAGAATCAAACCCAGTAGACATTTGCAAACTCACAATTTCCAAATAAAGAAAAAAGTAGACTGTATACAGAAGACAATCTGCTAGTGTTGTCCCCTGCTTTCTTGGATCATAAAAAATATGATTGTGTAGCTTATTAAATGCAGAGCCAGCTGAATTACATGACTGAGTCACTGTGCTAGAATGGGAAATAAATTCATTACTATATTTAAGTGCTTAGTTAATGTCTCTCAACAGCTGCTGACAATTGAAGCATTGACACTGGTGTTCAGTGCCAAGTTACCATTATCCTAAAGATTTGTCTATGTTTAACACAACAATATTTTGTAAGCTGCAGCCTAAAAACTATTATAATAAAAACAAAAGTCAGTTTGTTTTATGAAAATTAGAAAACCTGATTCCTTAAGTGTCAGACAAAAATCTGCACATTATTTTGCATATGATTTTTCACATTACAAAATAATTGTTGTCATGTGCAAAATCAATATCTCCTTCAACTTTCCCATCAGCCAACAAATACTTACTGTAAGGAGCACTTGTAGAAGATAAAGTAGTAGAAGTGAGAGTGACAGTAGGTCGCTCGGTAGTCCAGGTGGTCTTGGTGGGTATGGTTATGGGAGTGCTGGAGAAAGTAGAAGTTGCACTTGTTGACACACTGGGAACAAAAGATGTGCTTAGACTTGTTTTCCAAGTAGTTCTAGGAGAAGGTGAACTGGAGATATTAACTTGTCTTGTAGTGGTAAGAGAGAAGGTGCTAATTGAAGTTGATTCTGTGAAAAAAGAGATCAAAAAGACAGAGCTTGAGAGGTGAGAAGTTAAGAAAGTTGTCCTTAGTGATGTTGAGAGAGCTGTCTTCCATCCTGTGGACAGGAAATATCTAAGAATGGGAGAATGAACTATTGCAAATATGGTACAAATAAAACAAGAAACCAGGAAGGAAAAATGAGGCATTTGTAAAGCATGCAAAATATTTAAAAAATATAGAGCTGACAAAAATTTGCACTAAAGCATTCTGGGATTTGCAACAAACATATTTCTTTAAACACATTATCAAGTAGGAAACATGGAGAAAATATGCAAACGTGAATGAAATAAAGAAGGGAAAGTACCTTATTCCATTGAAAACAAATGGAATCTAAATTATAGAGCAATTGTAGAGCAAATCCTACAAAAACTATTTCCTTTTGAATCCCAAATACTGCAAAATAATAAAACAGATATATTTTACTATGAGTATCTCCTCTATAACCTTCATCATGTATTTTACTATGTGTATATATATATATATATATATACCCACTAAAACTCTCACTGTGTATTGGACAAAATAAATAAATAAATAAAAAATTTCCTTTATAGCCTTATTAGTAAAGGTGGTAATTCAGAATTGTTGTGTTATTCACATGGAAAAAGAAAACGTGATGAAAGAGCCACACTGGACAAAAAATATCCTGAAATGCTTCTGGTGATCATTATAGGATTCTTCAAACTGAAATATAAATTCAGAATGATTGTAAGCCGCTCCGAGTCCACGGAGAGGGGTGGCATACAAATCTAATAAATTATTAATTATTAAATTATCATGTGGGAAACTTGGAAAATATGAAATTTCTCAAGCATAATGTTTCTGACTCATTGCAGGGTACTGGTGGTTGAGGTCAAGATACTAGAGGGTAACTAGTGTCACTTGGGAGGAACGAAGGAAGGTTGGAAGGACAAAAAGAACAGTGGAAGGAGAGAACAAATAAATGGAGGGAGGGAGGGTGGGAGGGAGGGAGAAAGGGAGGGAGGGAGGGAGAAAGGGAGGGAGGAAGGAAAGAAGGAAGGAAGGAAGGAAGGAAGGGGGAGGGAGGGATAAGTTTGAGTTTGAGTTTAATTGGATTTGTATGCTGCCCCTCTCCGAGGACTCGGGGAGGCTCACAGCATATAAAAGAGAAGCAATAAACAATCCAATTAATATACATAAAAAAACAATCTTTTAAATTCTAATTTTTTAAAAAAAATTCCATAACAATTCATTCAACAATCATACTAAGAAACATTCATTGGTCAGGGGCAATGTTCCCTCTAATTTTTTTTCAGGGTGGGTGGAAAAGTATAGTGTCTGAGCGGCAGTCCCCTTGGGACTGAGCAACATAGAAGTATAAATAAATAAATAAATAAATAAATAAATAAATAAATAAATACATACATACATACATACATACATACATACATACATACATACATATATAAATCCCTTCTTTTTTATTAAAAGAAAATAATAATAATACAAAACCAAAATCTATTACTATTAAAACTAAAACAACCAGCAAAACCAAAAACATAACTATTAATAAAAACAGGTGAGGGCGGGTTTTTTTCCCCTCTGTTATTATTTAAGTGCTTTTACAACTATTACACTGCAAAAACATATGGACTACTCAAATTGATCAGGGTAAATCAATAGATGCAATCTACATTGACTGTTGTAAAGCTTTCAATTCTGTAGTTCATGACAAACTGCTTCATAAACTAAAATCCTATGGCATCTCTGGACCACTACATGATTGGTTAACAGCATTCTTGCATAACAGATAACAAGTGTTCTACAGTGGTTCTCCTCCTACCTCTCTGGCCGGTCGCAGTCGGTGTTAGTGGGGGGTCAGAGGTCGGCTCCGAGGTCTCTCCCTTGTGGGGTGCCTCAGGGGTCGGTCCTCTCCCCCTTGCTATTTAACATCTACATGAAACCGCTGGGTGAGATCATCCAAGGACATGGGGTGAGGTATCATCAATATGTCGATGATACCCAGCTTTACATCTCCACCCCATGCCCAGTCAACGAACCGGTGGAAGTGATGTGCCGGTGCCTGGAGGCTGTTGGGGCCTGGATGGGTGTCAACAGACTCAAACTCAACCCGGATAAGACGGAGTGGCTGTGGGTTCTGCCTCCCAAGGACAATCCCTGGGGGGGGGATTATTGACCCCCTCAGAGAGGGTCCGCAACTTGGGCATCCTCCTCGATCCACAGCTCACATTAGAAAACCATCTCTCAGCTGTGGCGAGGGGGGCGTTTGCCCAGGTTCGCCTGGTGCACCAGTTGCGGCCCTATCTGGACTGGGACTCATTGCTCACAGTCACTCATGCCCTCATCACCTTGAGGTTCGACTACTGTAATGCTCTCTACATGGGGCTACCTTTGAAAAGTGTTCGGAAACTTCAGATCGTGCAGAACGCAGCTGCGAGAGCAGTCATGGGCTTACCTAGGTATGCCCATGTTTCACCATCACTCCGCAGTCTGCATTGTGGCGGCACCGGCTCTCTGGAACCAAGTCCCCCCGGAGATTAGAACTGCCCCTACTCTTCCTGCCTTCCGTAAACTCCTTAAGACCCACCTTTGCCGTCAGGCATGGGGAAATTAAACATCTCCCCTGGGCACATTTAATTTATACATGGTATGCTTGTGTGTGTGTCTTAGTATATGGGGTTTTTCTTAAATCTTTAAATATTTTAATTAATTGGATTATTATAATTGTTTCACTTGTTGTGAGCCACCCCGAGTCTTCGGAGAGGGGCGGCATACAAATCCAAATAATAAATAAATAAAAATAAATAAAGTGGTCAAAATAGGAACTGCCATATCTAATCCTGCTCCTGCCAACAGTGGAGTCCCTCAAGGCAGTGTCTTAGGACCAACTCTCTTCATACTCTACATAAATGAACTTTGTGACCACATTACAAGCAACTGTGTTCTCTTTGCTAATGATATTAAACTATTTAATACCACTGACAATGCTGCTACCCTTCAAAAGAACCTTGATCATTTAGCTGAATGGCCTAACAACTGGCAACTGTCTTAAAAGAGAGGCCAGCGTTCACAACTTGTCAGAAGTCTAAAGGGCCACATCAGAGTAGAATAGTTGACAGAGTTGCTAAACAAGCAACTGTGTTCTCTTTGCTAATGATGTTAAACTATTTAATACCACTGACAATGCTGCTACCCTTCAAAAGAACCTTGATCATTTAGCTGGATGGTCTAACAACTGGCAACTGTCTTAAAAGAGAGTCCAGCGTTCACAACTTGTCAGAAGTCTGAAGGGCTACATCAGAGCAGAATAGTTGACAGAGTTGCTAAACCCAACATCATCTCAACTTACCACTGGTGCTCTTTATTGGTGTTGTCACTGAGGTTGAAGAAGGCTGTGTACTAGTGCTTTGGGTGCTTGTTGTGGGGGTAAATGTAATTGTGCTGCTGGGTATTGAGGTGGTGGAAGTGATAGTTGTAGGCATGGGGGTGTGGCTACTAGTGGAAGCGGGAATTGTTGTGGGGGTCACTGTTGAAGTTGTTGGGAGAGGTGTGCTGGTCCTCAAAGTAGAAGAGGGTGAGACGGATGAAAATGGTGGGGTCCTATGTCTTGAAGACATTTCATGTGTTGAAGCTGAAAGAGAGAAGAAAGAATACAAGTAGTAGCAGTGCATTGTGGGATTAAAATCTAATCATAAGGATACCCCTAAATAAGTTTGCTGGCAATAGTATAATAAGTTTTACTTGGGTTGGAGGTGTTGAATGTGCCAACATGGATTCTAGTGTCACTGCGCAGGAAGGTAGGAAGGGTGGAAGGATGGAACGAACAGTGGAAGGAAGGAACAAATAAAAATTGAGGGAGGGAAGGAGGGAGAGAGAGGGAGAGGGATGAGAGGGTAAATGGGATGGGTGAGTGATATTTAATGTCAGGCAAGTGCACTAATAATAATAATAATAATAATAATAATAATAATAATAATAATAATTTATTCAATTTGTATGCCGTACCTCTCCGCACAATGAAGTGAAGGATATCAATAAGCAGCTGACCAACCCAAGAAAATGGGTGTATCCTTGATTTTGGTGCACAATTGTATCATGCCTCAAATGAGAGTGAGAGGCCAGGGCACACAACAGGTCAGATGTATGAAAGGCCACATCAGAGCAGTATAGTTGACAGTGTTGCTAAACCAAACAACTCTACTTACCACTGGTGCTCTTTGTTGGTGTTGTTGAGGTTGAAGAAGGCTGTGTACTAGTGCTTTGGGTGCTTGTTGTGGTGGTAAACGTAATTGTGCTGCTGGGTATTGAGGTGGTGGAAGAGATAGTTGAAGGCATGGGGGTGTGGCTACTAGTGGAAGCGGGAATTGTTGTGGGGGTCACTGTTGAAGTTGTTGGGAGAGGTGTGCTGGTTGTAGAGCTGGTCCGTGTGATGGGGATTGTGGAGGTTTGAGTGGAGGTTATGGTTGTTGGGATGGGTGTACTACTTGGTGTTGATTTTGTAGAGGTAGAGGTGGGCAGAGTAACAGTAGAGGTTTCTGTTGTGGTTTTTGGCATTGGCGTGGTTGCAGTCCAAGTTGTTTCTGTGGTCCTCGAAGTGGAAGAGGGTGAGATGGATGAAAATGGTGGGGTCCTGTGGCTTGATGACATTTCATGTGTTGAAGCTGCAAGAGAGAGAAAATAAATACAGATGGTAGCAGTATATTGTGGGTCTAAAATCTAGTCATAAGGATACCCCTAAATAAGTTTGCTAGGCAGTAGTATAATAGGTTTTACTTAGGTTGCTGGTGTGCAAAGTGCCAATGTCACTGTGGGTGGGAGGAAGGAAGGGCAGAAGGAAGGATGGAAGGAAGGAACAAAGAAAGAAATGGAGGGAGGGTGGGAGGGAGGGAGAAGAAATAAAAGAATGCTTACAGAAAATGGAATTAGGAGAAATATCTGAAAGGAACAAGGAAAGTTTGGACCAGGAAATAATACTAGCAGAATTCGAGAGAGCGATTCAGAAGCAAAGAAGCAAAGAAGAGGACAAGAGGGGAATGCTACAACGAGCTTCAAAATCTATTGAAAAATTTGTTATTATTAAGAATGGAACATTTTTCGATATGTGGTGGACCTGTCCTCAATTTTTTTAAAAAAATAGCATAAAATACAAATTTGGATAAAGTAAATTACATTGCAAAAATCTGAGTTGTATATATATATGTATTTGTATATATTCAAAGAAAACTATTTTTAAAAAGAAGGGAAGGATATTAATAAGCAGTTGAACAACCAAGGAATGTGGGTGTATGCTTGCTTTTTGTGCACAATTGTATCTATGCCTAAAAAGAGAGGACAGGGAACACAAAATGTCATATGTCTGAAGGGTCACATCAGAGCAATATAGTTGACAGAATTGATAAACCAAGCATCTCAACTTACCACTGGTGCTCTTTGTTGGTGTTGTTGAGGTTGAAGAAGGCTGTGTACTAGGGCTTTGGGTGCTTGTTGTGGTGGTAAACGTAATCGTGCTGCTGGGTATTGAGGTGGTGGAAGTGATAGTTGTAGGCATGGGGGTGTGGCTACTAGTGGAAGCAGGAATTGTTGTGGGGGTCACTGTTGAAGTTGTTGGGAGAGGAGTGCTGGTCCTCGAAGTAGAAGAGGGTGAGATGGATGAAAATTGTGGGGTCCTATGTCTTGAAGACATTTCATGTGTTGAAGCTGAAAGAGAGAAGAAAGAATACAAGTAGTAGCAGTGCATTGTGGGATTAAAATCTAATCATAAGGATACCCATAATAAGTTTGCTGCCAATAGTATAATAGGTTTTACTTGGGTTGGAGGTGTGGAATGTGCCAACATGGATTCTAGTGTCACTGCGCAGGAAGGAAGGAAGGGTGGAAGGATGGAACGAACAGTGGAAGGAAGGAACAAATAAAAATTGAGGGAGGGAAGGAGGGAGAAAGAGGGAGAGGGATGAGAGGGTAATTGGGATGGGTGAGTGCACTAATTATTATTAGTGCAAGTGCACTAATAATAATAATAATAATAATAATAATAATAATAATAATAATAATTTATTGGATTTGTATGCCGTCCCTCTCCGCACAATGAAGGGAAGGATATCAATAAGGAGCTGACCAACCCAAGAAAATGGGTGTATCCTTGATTTTGGTGCACAATTGTATCATGCCTCAAATGAGAGGCCAGGGTACACAACAGGTCAGATGTCTGAAAGGCCACATCAGAGCAGTATAGTTGACAGTGTTGCTAAACCAAACAACTCTACTTACCACTGGTGCTCTTTGTTGGTGTTGTTGAGGTTGAAGAAGGCTGTGTACTAGTGCTTTGGATGCTTGTTGTAGTGGTAAACGTAATTGTACTGCTGGGTATTGAGGTGGTGGAAGAGATAGTTGAAGGCATCGGGGTGTGGCTACTAGTGGAAGCGGGAATTGTTGTGGGGGTCACTGTTGAAGTTGTTGGGAGAGGTGTGCTGGTTGTAGAGCTGGTCTGCGTGATGGGGGAGGTTTGGGTGGAAGTTATAATTGTTGTGATGGGTGTACTACTTGGTGTTGATTTTATGGAGGTAGAGGTGGGCAGACTAACAGTAGAAATTTCTGTTGTGGTTTTTGGCATTGGAGTGGTTGCAGTCTGAGTTGTTAGTGTGGTCCTCGAAGTAGAAGCGGGTGAGACGGATGAAAATGGTGGGGTCCTATGGCTTGAGGACATTTCATGTGTTGAAGCTGCAAGAGAGAAGAAATGAATACTGGTAGTAGCAGTGCATTGTGGGATTAAAATCTAGTCATAAGGATACACCTAAATAAGTTTGCTGGCAATAGTATAATAGGTTTTACTTAGGTTGGAGGTGTGGAATGTGCCAACATGGATTCTAGTGTCACTGCGCAGGAAGGAAGGAAGGGTGGAAGGATGGAATGAACAGTGAAAGAAAGAACAAATGAAAGTGGAGGGAGGGAAGGAAGGATGGAAGACGGAAGGGATGAAAAAAGGAAGAGGGAGAAAGGGAAGGAGGAAGAGAGAGGTAGAGGGATGAGAGGGTAAATGGGATGGGTGAGTGATATTTAATGTCTGGCAAGTGCACGATGAAGGGAAGGATATGAATAAGCAGCTGACCAACCCAGGAATGTAGGTGTATCCTTGATTTTGGTGCACAATTGTATCATGCCTCAAATGAGAGGCCAGGGGACACAACAGGTCAGATGTCTGAAAGGCCACATCAGAGCAGTATAGTTGACAGTGTTGCTAAACCAAACAACTCTACTTACCACTGGTGCTCTTTGATGGTGTTGTTGAGGTTGAAGAAGGCTGTGTACTAGGGCTTTGTGTGCTTGTTGTGGTGGTAAACGTAATCGTGCTGCTGGGTATTGAGGTGGTGGAAGTGATAGTTGTAGGCATGGGGGTGTGGCTACTAGTGGAAGCAGGAATTGTTGTGGGAGTCACTGTTGAAGTTGTTGGGAGAGGTGTGCTGGTCCTCGAAGTAGAAGAGGGTGAGACGGATGAAAATGGTGGGGTCCTATGTCTTGAAGACATTTCATGTGTTGAAGCTGAAAGAGAGAAGAAAGAATACAAGTAGTAGCAGTGCATTGTGGGATTAAAATCTAATCATAAGGATACCCCTACATAAGTTTGCTGGCAATAGTAAAATAGGTTTTACTTAGGTTGGAGGTGTGGAATGTGCCAACATAGATTCTAGTGTCACTGCGCAGGAAGGAAGGAAGGGTGGAAGGAAGGAAGGGTGGAAGGATGGAACAAACAGTGGAAAGAAGGAACAAATAAAAATTGAGGGAGGGAAGGTGGGAGAGAGAGGGAGAGGGATGAGAGGGTAAATGGGATGGGTGAGTGATGTTTAATGTCAGGCAAGTGCAATAATAATAATAATAATAATAATAATAATAATAATAATAATAATAATAATTTATTGGATTTGTATGCCGTCCCTCTCCGCACGATGAAGGGAAGGATATGAATAAGCAGCTGACCAACCCAAGAAAATGGGTGTATCCTTGATTTTGGTGCACAATTGTATCATGCCTCAAATGAGAGGGCGGGGGACACAACATTTCAGATGTCTGAAAGGCCACATCAGAGCAGTATAGTTGACAGTGTTGCTAAACCAAACAACTCAACTTACCACTGGTGCTTTTTGTTGGTATTGTTGAGGTTGAAGAAGGCTGTGTACTAGTGCTTTGGATGCTTGTTGTAGTGGTAAACGTAATCGTGCTGCTGGGTATTGAGGTGGTGGAAGTGATAGTTGTAGGCATGGGAGTGTGGCTACTAGTGGAAGCGGGAATTGTTGTGGGAGTCACTGTTGAAGTTGTTGGGAGAGGTGTGCTGGTCCTCAAAGTAGAAGAGGGTGAGACGGATGAAAATGGTGGGGTCCTATGGCTTGAGGACATTTCATGTGTTGAAGCTGCAAGAGAGAAGAAATGAATACTGGTAGTAGCAGTGCATTGAGGGATTAAAATCTAGTCATAAGATACACCTAAATAAGTTTGCTGGCAATAGTATAATAGGTTTTACTCAGGTTGGAGGTGTGGAATGTGCCAACATGGATTCTAGTGTCACTGTGCAGGAAGGAAGGAAGGGTGGAAGGAAGGAAGGGTGGAAGGATGGAACCAACAGTGGAAGAAGGAAAAAATGAAAATGGAGGGAGGGAAGGATGGATGGAAGATTGAAGGGATGAAGAAAGGAAGAGGGAGGGAGGGAAGGAGGAAGAGAGAGGGATAGGGATGAGAGGGTAAATGGGATGGGTGAGTGATATTTAATGTCTGGCAAGTGCACAATGAAGGGTAGGATATGAATAAGCAGCTGACCAACCCAGGAATATAGGTGTATCTTTGATTTTGGTGCACAATTGTATCACACCTCAAATGAGAGGCCAGGGGACACAACAGGTCAGATGTCTGAAAGGCCACATCAGAGCAGTATAGTTGACAGTGTTGCTAAACCAAACAACTCTACTTACCACTGGTGCTCTTTGATGGTGTTGTTGAGGTTGAAGAAGGCTGTGTACTAGGGCTTTGGGTGCTTGTTGTGGTGGTAAACGTAATCGTGCTGCTGGGTATTGAGGTGGTGGAAGTGATAGTTGTAGGCATGGGGGTGTGGCTACTAGTAGAAGCAGGAATTGTTGTGGGAGTCACTGTTGAAGTTGTTGGGAGAGGTGTGCTGGTCCTCGAAGTAGAAGAGGGTGAGATGGATGAAAATGGTGGGGTCGTATGTCTTGAAGACATTTCATGTGTGGAAGCTGAAAGAGAGAAGAAAGAATACAAGTGGTAGCAGTGCATTGTGGGATTAAAATCTAATCATAAGGATACCCCTACATAAGTTTGCTGGCAATAGTAAAATAGGTTTTACTTAGGTTGGAGGTGTGGAATGTGCCAACATAGATTCTAGTGTCATTGCGCAGGAAGGAAGGAAGGAAGGAAGGGTGGAAGGATGGAACAAACAGTGGAAAGAAGGAACAAATAAAAATTGAGGGAGGGAAGGTGGGAGAGAGAGGGAGAGGGATGAGAGGGTAAATGGGATGGGTGAGTGATGTTTAATGTCAGGCAAGTGCCATAATAATAATAATAATAATAATAATAATAATAATAATAATAATAATAATAATAATAGTAATAATAATAATAATAATAATAATAATAATAATAATAATAATAATTTATTGGATTTGTATGCCGTCCCTCTCTGCACGATGAAAGGAAGGATATCAATAAGCAGCTGACCAACCCAAGAAAATGGGTGTATCCTTGATTTTGATGCACAATTGTATCATGCCTCAAATGAGAGGCCAGGGGACACAACATTTCAGATGTCTGAAAGGCCACATCAGAGCAGTATAGTTGACAGTGTTGCTAAACCAAACAACTCAATTTACCACTGGTGCTCTTTGTTGGTGTTGTTGAGGTTGAAGAAGGCTGTGTACTAGTGGTTTGGATGCTTGTTGTAGTGGTAAACGTAATCGTGCTGCTGGGTATTGAGGTGGTGGAAGTGATAGTTGTAGGCATGGGAGTGTGGCTACTAGTGGAAGCGGGAATTGTTGTGGGAGTCACTGTTAAAGTTGTTGGGAGAGGTGTGCTGGTCCTCGAAGTAGAAGAGGGTGAGACGGATGAAAATGGTGGGGTCCTATGGCTTGAGGACATTTCATGTGTTGAAGCTGCAAGAGAGAAGAAATGAAAACTGGTAGTAGCAGTGCATTGAGGGATTAAAATCTAGTCATAAGAATACACCTACATAAGTTTGCTGGCAATAGTAAAATAGGTTTTACTTAGGTTGGAGGTGTGGAATGTGCCAACATAGATTCTAGTGTCATTGCGCAGGAATGAAGGAAGGGTGGAAGGATGGAACGAACAGTGGAAAGAAGGAAGAAATAAAAATTGAGGGAGGGAAGGTGGGAGAGAGAGGGAGAGGGATGAGAGGGTAAATGGGATGGGTGAGTGATATTTAATGTCTGGCAAGTGCATGATGAAGGGTAGGATATGAATAAGCAGCTGACCAACCCAGGAATATAGGTGTATCCTTGATTTTGGTGCACAATTGTATCACACCTCAAATGAGAGGCCAGGGGACACAACAGATCAGATGTCTGAAAGGCCACATCAGAGTAGTATAGTTGACAGTGTTGCTAAACCAAACAACTCTACTTACCACTGGTGCTCTTTGATGGTGTTGTTGAGGTTGAAGAAGGCTGTGTACTAGGGCTTTGGGTGCTTGTTGTGGTGGTAAACGTAATCGTGCTGCTGGGTATTGAGGTGGTGGAAGTGATAGTTGTAGGCATGGGGGTGTGGCTACTAGTGGAAGCAGGAATTGTTGTGGGAGTCACTGTTGAAGTTGTTGGGAGAGGTGTGCTGGTCCTCGAAGTAGAAGAGGGTGAGATGGATGAAAATGGTGGGGTCGTATGTCTTGAAGACATTTCATGTGTGGAAGCTGAAAGAGAGAAGAAAGAATACAAGTGGTAGCAGTGCATTGTGGGATTAAAATCTAATCATAAGGATACCCCTACATAAGTTTGCTGGCAATAGTAAAATAGGTTTTACTTAGGTTGGAGGTGTGGAATGTGCCAACATAGATTCTAGTGTCATTGCGCAGGAAGGAAGGAAGGGTGGAAGGATGGAACAAACAGTGGAAAGAAGGAACAAATAAAAATTGAGGGAGGGAAGGTGGGAGAGAGAGGGAGAGGGATGAGAGGGTAAATGGGATGGGTGGGTGATGTTTAATGTCAGGCAAGTGCAATATTAATAATAATAATAATAATAATAATAATAATAATAATAATAATAATAGTAATAATAATAATAATAATTTATTCGATTTGTATGCCGTCCCTCTCCGCACGATGAAAGGAAGGATATCAATAAGCAGCTGACCAACCCAAGAAAATGGGTGTATCCTTGATTTTGATGCACAATTGTATCATGCCTCAAATAAGAGGCCAGGGGACACAACATTTCAGATGTCTGAAAGGCCACATCAGAGCAGTATAGTTGACAGTGTTGCTAAACCAAACAACTCAACTTACCACTGGTGCTCTTTGTTGGTGTTGTTGAGGTTGAAGAAGGCTGTGTACTAGTGGTTTGGATGCTTGTTGTAGTGGTAAATGTAATCGTGCTGCTGGGTATTGAGGTGGTGGAAGTGATAGTTGTAGGCATGGGAGTGTGGCTACTAGTGGAAGCGGGAATTGTTGTGGGAGTCACTGTTGAAGTTGTTGGGAGAGGTGTGCTGGTCCTCGAAGTAGAAGAGGGTGAGACGGATGAAAATGGTGGGGTCCTATGGCTTGAGGACATTTCATGTGTTGAAGCTGCAAGAGAGAAGAAATGAAAACTGGTAGTAGCAGTGCATTGAGGGATTAAAATCTAGTCATAAGAATACACCTAAATTAGTTTGCTGGCAATAGCATAATAGGTTTTACTCAGGTTGGAGGTGTGGAATGTGCCAACATGGATTCTAGCGTCACTGCGCAGGAAGGAAGGAAGGGTGGAAGGATGGAATGAACAGTGAAATAAAGAACAAATGAAAATGGACGGAGGGAAGGATGGAAGATGGAAGGGATGAAAAAAGGAAAAGGAAGGGAGGGAAGGAGGAAGAGAGAGGGAGAGGGATGAGAGGGTAAATGGGATGGGTGAGTGATATTTAATGTCTGGCAAGTGCACGATGAAGGGAAGGATATGAATAAGCAGCTGACCAACCCAGGAATGTAGGTGTATCCTTGATTTTGGTGCACAATTGTATCATGCCTCAAATGAGAGGCCAGGGGACACAACAGGTCAGATGTCTGAAAGGCCACATCAGAGCAGTATAGTTGACAGTGTTGCTAAACCAAACAACTCTACTTACCACTGGTGCTCTTTGTTGGTGTTGTTGAGGTTGAAGAAGGCTGTGTACTAGGGCTTTGGGTGCTTGTTGTGGTGGTAAACGTAATCGTGCTGCTGGGTATTGAGGTGGTGGAAGTGATAGTTGTAGGCATGGGGGTGTGGCTACTAGTGGAAGCAGGAATTGTTGTGGGAGTCACTGTTGAAGTTGTTGGGAGAGGTGTGCTTCTTGATGACATTTCATGTGTTGAAGCTGCAAGAGAGAAGAAATGAATACTGGTAGTAGCAGTGCATTGAGGGATTAAAATCTAGTCATAAGGATTCACCTAAATAGGTTTGCTAGGCAGTAGTGTTATACGTTTTACTTAGATAGGTGGTGTGGAAAGGGCCAATATGGACTCTAGTGTCATTGCGTAGGAAGGAAGGAAGTGTTGAAGGATGTTAGGACCAGTGGAAAGAAAGAATGAATAAAGAAATGGAGGGAGAGAAGAAAGGGGAGACGGAAGGAGGATGGGAGAAAAGGAGGGAGGGAGAGAGGGAGACATGAAGGAAGGAATAAAGGAAGCAAGGGAATGGGAGGAAAAGAGGGAGAAAGGGATGAGAGGATAAAATGGGTCGGGTGAATGATATTCAATGTCTGATAAGTGCACAATGAAGGGGAGGGTATCAATAAACAGGTGAGCATGCCAGGAAAGACGGTGTGTCCTTGCTTTTTGTGCACAATTGTATCATGCCACAAAAGAGAGGCCAGGGGACACATCATGAAAGGAGTCCAACGAGCCACATCAGAACTGTAAAGGTGACAGTGTTGCTAAACCAAACAATTCAACTTACCACTGGTGGTCTTTGTTGGTGTTGTTGATGTTGAAGAAGGCTGTGTACTAGTGCTTTGGGTGCTTGTTGTGGTGGTAAACGTAATCGTACTGCTGGGTATTGAGCTGGTGGAAGAGATACTTGTAGACATGGGGGTGTGGCTACTAGTGGAAGCGGGAATTGTTGTGGGAGTCACGGTTGAAGTTGTTGGGAGAGGGGTGCTGCTTGTTGAGCTGGTCTGTGTGATGGGTGTGGTGGAGGTTTGGGTGGAAGTTATAGTTGTTGGGATGGGTGTACTACTTGGTGTTGATTTTGTGGAAATAGAGGTGGGCAGAGTAACAGTAGAGGTTTTTGTTGTGGTTTTTGGCATTGGAGTGGTTGAAGTCTGAGTTGTTACTGTGGTCCTCGAAGTAGAAGTGGGTGAGACGGATGAAAATGGTGGGGTCCTATGGCTTGATGACATTTCATGTGTTGAAGCTGAAGGAGAGAAGAAATGAATATAAATCATAGCAGTGTATTGAGGGATTAAAATCTAATCATAAGGATACCCCTAAATAGGTTTGCTGGCAATAGTATAATAGGTTTTACTTGGGTTGGAGGTGTGGAATGTGCTAACATTGTTTCTAGCGTCATTGCGGAGGAAGGAAGGAAGGAAAGAAGGAAGGAAGGAAGGGAGGACGGAAGGAAGGAAGGCTGAAAGGATGGAACGAACAGTGGATGGAAAGAACAAATAAAAATGGAGGGAGGGAAAGAGGGAGGTATGGAACAGGGAAGGAATGAAAAAAGGAAGAGAGAGGGAGGGAGGGAGGGAGGGAGGGATGAGAGGGTAAATGGGATGGGTGAGTGACATTTAATGTCTGACAAATGCACGATGAAGGGAACGGTATCAATAAGCAGGTGAGAATGGAAGGAAAGGCTGTGTGTCCTTGCTTTTTGTGCACAATTGTATCATGCCACAAAGAGAGGCCAGGGGACACATCATGAAAGAAGTCTAACGAGCCACATCAGAGCTGTAAAGGTGACAGTGTTGCTAAACGAAACAATTCAACTTACCACTGGTGCTCTTTGTTGGTGTTGTTGAGGTTGAAGAAGGCTGTGTACTAGGGCTTTGGGTGCTTGTTGTGGTGGTAAACGTAATTGTGCTGCTGGGTATTGAGGTGGTGGAATTGATAGTTGTAGGCATGGGGGTGTGGCTACTAGTGGAAGCGGGAATTGTTGTGGGGGTCACTGTTGAAATTGTTGGGAGAGGTGTGCTGGTTGTAGAGCTGGTCCGCGTGATGGGGATTGTGGAGGTTTGAGTGGAGGTTATAGTTGTTGGGATGGGTGTACTACTTGGTGTTGATTTTGTGGAAGTAGAGGTGGGCAGAGTAACTGTAGAGGTTTCTGTTGTGGTTTTTGGCATTGGAGTGGTTGAAGTCTGAGTTGTTTCAGTGGTCCTTGAAGTAGAAGAGGGTGAGACGGATGAAAACGGTGGAGTCCTATGGGTTGATGACATTTCGTGTGTTGAAGCTGCAAGAGAGAAGAAATGAATACTGGTAGTAGCAGTGCATTGAGGGATTAAAATCTAGTCATAAGGATTCACCTAAATAGGTTTGCTAGGCAGTAGTGTTATACGTTTTACTTAGATAGGTGGTGTGGAAAGGGCCAATATGGACTCTAGTGTCATTGCGTAGGAAGGAAGGAAGTGTTGAAGGATGTTAGGAACAGTGGAAAGAAAGAATGAATAAAGAAATGGAGGGAGAGAAGAAAGGGGAGACGGAAGGAGGATGGGAGAAAAGGAGGGAGGGAGAGAGGGAGACATGAAGGAAGGAATAAAGGAAGCAAGGGAATGGGAGGAAAAGAGGGAGAAAGGGATGAGAGGATAAAATGGGTCAGGTGAATGATATTCAATGTCTGATAAGTGCACAATGAAGGGGAGGGTATCAATAAACAGGTGAGCATGCCAGGAAAGACGGTGTGTCCTTGCTTTTTGTGCACAATTGTATCATGCCACAAAAGAGAGGCCAGGGGACACATCATGAAAGGAGTCCAATGAGCCACATCAGAACTGTAAAGGTGACAGTGTTGCTAAACCAAACAATTCAACTTACCACTGGTGGTCTTTGTTGGTGTTGTTGATGTTGAAGAAGGCTGTGTACTAGTGCTTTGGGTGCTTGTTGTGGTGGTAAACGTAATCGTACTGCTGGGTATTGAGCTGGTGGAAGAGATACTTGTAGACATGGGGTTGTGGCTACTAGTGGAAGCGGGAATTGTTGTGGGAGTCACGGTTGAAGTTGTTGGGAGAGGGGTGCTGCTTGTTGAGCTGGTCTGTGTGATGGGTGTGGTGGAGTTTTGGGTGGAAGTTATAGTTGTTGGGATGGGTGTACTACTTGGTGTTGATTTTGTGGAAATAGAGGTGGGCAGAGTAACAGTAGAGGTTTTTGTTGTGGTTTTTGGCATTGGAGTGGTTGAAGTCTGAGTTGTTACTGTGGTCCTCGAAGTAGAAGTGGGTGAGACGGATGAAAATGGTGGGGTCCTATGGCTTGATGACATTTCATGTGTTGAAGCTGAAGGAGAGAAGAAATGAATATAAATCATAGCAGTGTATTGAGGGATTAAAATCTAATCATAAGGATACCCCTAAATAGGTTTGCTGGCAATAGTATAATAGGTTTTACTTGGGTTGGAGGTGTGGAATGTGCCAACATTGTTTCTAGCGTCATTGCGGAGGAAGGAAGGAAGGAAAGAAGGAAGGAAGGAAGGAAGGGAGGACGGAAGGAAGGAAGGCTGAAAGGATGGAACGAACAGTGGATGGAAAGAACAAATAAAAATGGAGGGAGGGAAAGAGGGAGGTATGGAACAGGGAAGGAATGAAAAAAGGAAGAGAGAGGGAGGGAGGGAGGGAGGGAGGGATGAGAGGGTAAATGGGATGGGTGAGTGACATTTAATGTCTGACAAATGCACGATGAAGGGAACGGTATCAATAAGCAGGTGAGAATGGAAGGAAAGGCTGTGTGTCCTTGCTTTTTGTGCACAATTGTATCATGCCACAAAGAGAGGCCAGGGGACACATCATGAAAGAAGTCTAACGAGCCACATCAGAGCTGTAAAGGTGACAGTGTTGCTAAACGAAACAATTCAACTTACCACTGGTGCTCTTTGTTGGTGTTGTTGAGGTTGAAGAAGGCTGTGTACTAGGGCTTTGGGTGCTTGTTGTGGTGGTAAACGTAATTGTGCTGCTGGGTATTGAGGTGGTGGAAGTGATAGTTGTAGGCATGGGGGTGTGGCTACTAGTGGAAGCGGGAATTGTTGTGGGGGTCACTGTTGAAATTGTTGGGAGAGGTGTGCTGGTTGTAGAGCTGGTCCGCGTGATGGGGATTGTGGAGGTTTGAGTGGAGGTTATAGTTGTTGGGATGGGTGTACTACTTGGTGTTGATTTTGTGGAAGTAGAGGTGGGCAGAGTAACTGTAGAGGTTTCTGTTGTGGTTTTTGGCATTGGAGTGGTTGAAGTCTGAGTTGTTTCAGTGGTCCTTGAAGTAGAAGAGGGTGAGACGGATGAAAACGGTGGAGTCCTATGGGTTGATGACATTTCGTGTGTTGAAGCTGCAAGAGAGAAGAAAAGAATAATGGTAGTAGCAGTGCATTGAGGGATTAAAATCTAGTCATAAGGATACACCTAAATAGGTTTGCTAGGCAGTAGGATTATACGTTTTACTTAGATTGGTGGTGTGGAAAGTGCCAATACGGATTCTAGTGCCATTGGGTAGGAAGGAAGGAAGTGTTGAAGGATGGAGGGAACAGTGGAAAGAAGAAGGAATAAACAAATAGAAGAAGTGTAGAAGGGAGAGACGGAAGGAGGATGGGAGGAAAGGAGGGAGGGAGAGAGGTAGACATGAAGGAAGGAATAGAGGAAGCAAGAGAGTGGGAGGAAGGGAGGGAGAGAGGAATGAGAGGGTAAATGGGATGGGTGAGTGATATTTAATGTCTGACAAGTGCACGATGAAGGGGAGGGTATCAATAAACAGGTGAGCATGCCAGGAAAGATGGTGTGTCCTTGCTTTTTGTGCACAATTGTATCATGCCACAAAGAGAGGACAGGGGACACATCATGAAAGAAGTCTAACGAGCCACATCAGAGCTGTAAAGGTGCCAGTGTTGCTAAACCAAACAACTCAACTTACCACTGGTGCTCTTTGTTGGTGTTGTTGAGGTTGAAGAAGGCTGTGTACTAGTTCTTTGGGTGCTTGTTGTGGTGGTAAACGTAATCGTACTGCTGGGTATTGAGCTGGTGAAAGAGATGCTTGTAGACATGGGGGTGTGGCTACTAGTGGAAGCGGGAATTGTTGTGGGAGTCACGGTTGAAGTTGTTGGGAGAGGTGTGCTGCTTGTAGAGCTGGTCCGTGTGATGGGGGTGGTGGAGGTTCGGGTGGAAGTTATAGTTGTTGGGATGGGTGTACTACTTGGTGTTGATTTTGTGGAGGTAGAGGTGGGCAGAGTAACAGTAGAGGTTTCTGTTGTGGTTTTTGGCATTGGAGTAGTTGCAGTCTGAGTTGTTATTGTGGTCCTCGAAGTAGAAGCGGGTGAGACGGATGAAAATGGTGGGGTCCTATGACTTGATGACATTTCATGTGTTGAAGCTGAATGAGAGAGGAAATGAATATAAGTCATAGCAGTGTATTGAGGGATTAAAATCTAATCATAAGGATACCCCTAAATAGGTTTGCTGGTAATAGTATAATAGGTTTTACTTGGGTTGGAGGTGTGGAATGTGCCAACATGGATTCTAGTGTCATTGTGGAGGAAGGAAGGAAGGAAGGAAGGGTGGAAGGATGGAACGAACAGTGGAAGGAAAGAACAAATAAAAATGGAGGGAGGGAAAGAGGGAGGTATGGAACAGGGAAGGAATGAAAAAAAGAAGAGAGAGGGAGGGAAGGAGGGAGGGATAGAGAGAGGGATGAGAGGGTAAATGGGATGGGTGAGTGATATTTAATGTCTGACAAATGCACGATGAAGGGAAGGGTATCAATAAGCAGGTGAGCATGCCAGGAAAGACTGTGTGTCCTTGCTTTTTGTGCACAATTGTATCATGCCGCAAAGAGAGGCCAGGGGACACATCATGAAAGAAGTCTAACGAGCCACATCAGAGCTGTAAAGGTGACAGTGTTGCTAAACCAAACAATTCAACTTACCACTGGTGCTCTTTGTTGGTGTTGTTGATGTTGAAGAACGCTGTGTACTAGTGCTTTGGGTGCTTGTTGTGGTGGTAAACGTAATCGTGCTGCTGGGTATTGAGGTGGTGGAAGAGATAGTTGTAGGCATGGGGGTGTGGCTACTAGTGGAAGCGGGAATTGTTGTGGGAGTCACGGTTGAAGTTGTTGGGAGAGGTGTGCTGCTTGTAGAGCTGGTCTGTGTGATGGGGATTGTGGAGGTTTGAGTGGAGGTTATAGTTCTTGGGATGGGTGTACTAAGTGGTGTTGATTTTGTGGAAGTAGAGGTGGGCAGAGTAACTGTAGAGGTTTCTGTTGTGGTTTTTGGCATCGGAGTGGTTGAAGTCTGAGTTGTTTCAGTGGTCCTTGAAGTAGAAGAGGGTGAGATGGATGAAAATGGTGGAGTCCTATGGCTTGATGACATTTCATGTGTTGAAGCTGGAAGACAGAAGAAATGAATACTGGTAGTAGCAGTGCATTGAGGGATTAAAATCTAGTCATAAGGATACACCTAAATAGGTTTGCTAGGCAGTAGTATTATATGTTTTACTTAGATTGGTGGTGTGGAAAGGGCCAATATGGATTCTAGTGTCATTGGGTAGGAAGGAAGGAGGTGCTGAAGGATGGAGGGAACAGTGGAAAGAAGAATGAATAAAGAAATGGAAGGAGGGTAGAAGGGAGAGACAGAAGGAGGATGGGAGGAAAGGAGGGAGGGAGAGAGGTAGACATGAAGGAAGGAATAGGGGAAGCAAGAGGATGGGAGAAAGGGAGGGAGAGAGGGATGAGAGGATAAAATGGGACGGGTGAGTGATATTCAATGTCTGACAAGTGCACGATGAAGGGGAGGTTATCAATAAGCAGGTGAGCATTCCAGGAAAGACGGTGTGTCCTTGCTTTTTGTGCACAATTGTATCATGCCACAAAAGAGATGCCAGGGGACACATCATGAAAGAAGTCTAACGAGCCACATCAGAGCTGTAAAGGTGACAGTGTTGCTAAACCAAACAATTCAACTTACCACTTGTGCTCTTTGTTGGTGTTGTTGAGGTTGAAGAAGGCTGTTTACTAGTGCTTTGGGTGCTTGTTGTGGTGGTAAACGTAATCTTGCTGCTGGGTATTGAGGTGGTGGAAGAGATAGTTGTAGGCATGGGGGTGTGGCTACTAGTGGAAGCGGGAATTGTTGTGGGAGTCACGGTTGAAGTTGTTGGGAGAGGGGTGCTGGTTGTAGAACTCGTCCGTGTGATGGGGGTGGTGGAGGTTTGGGTGGAAGTTATTGTTGTTGGGATGGGTGTACTACTTGGTGTTGATTTTGTGGAAGTAGAGGTGGGCAGAGTGACAGTAGAAGTTTCTGTTGTGGTTTTTGGCATCGGAGTGGTTGAAGTCTGAGTTGTTACTGTGGTCCTCGAAGTAGAAGCGGGTGAGCTCGATGAAAATGGTGGGGTCCTATGGCTTGATGACATTTCATGTGTTGAAGCTGAGGGAGAGAAGAAATGAATATAATTCATAGCAGTGTATCGAGGGATTAAAATCTAATCATAAGGATACCCTTAAATAGGTTTGCTGGTAATAGTATAATAGGTTTTACTTGGGTTGGAGGTGTGGAATGGGCCAACCTGGATTCTAGTGTCATTGCGGAGGAAGGAAGGAAGGAAGGAAGGAAGGAAGGAAGGAAGGATGGAACGAAGAGTGGAGGGAAAGAAGAAATAAAAATGGAGGGAGGGAAAGAGGGAGGTATGGAACAGGGAAGGAATGAAAAAAGGAAGAGAGGGAGGGAAGGAGGGAGAGAGAGAGAGAGGGATGAGAGGGTAAATGGGATGGGTGAGTGATATTTAATGTCTGACAAATGCACGATGAAGGGAAGGGTATCAATAAGCAGGTGAGCATGCCAGGAAAGACTGTGTGTCCTTGCTTTTTGTGCACAATTGTATCATGCCACAAAGAGAGGCCAGGGGACACATCATGAAAGAAGTCTAATGAGCCACATCAGAACTGTAAAGGTGACAGTGTTGCTAAACCAAACAATTCAACTTACCACTGGTGCTCTTTGTTGGTGTTGTTGAGGTTGAAGAAGGCTGTGTACTAGTACTTTGGGTGCTTGTTGTGGTGGTAAACGTAATCGTGCTGCTGGGTATTGAGGTGGTGGAAGAGATAGTTGTAGGCATGGGGGTGTGGCTACTAGTGGAAGCGGGAATTGTTGTGGGGGTCACTGTTGAAGTTGTTGGGAGAGGTGTGCTGCTTGTAGAGCTGGTCTGTGTGATGGGGATTGTGGAGGTTTGAGTGGAGGTTATGGTTGTTGGGATGGGTGTACTACTTGGTGTTGATTTTGTGGAAGTAGAGGTGGGCAGAGTAACTGTAGAGGTTTCTGTTGTGGTTTTTGGCATCAGAGTGGTTGAAGTCTGAGTTGTTTCAGTGGTCCCTGAAGTAGAAGAGGGTGAGATGGATGAAAATGGTGGAGTCCTATGGCTTGATGACATTTCATGTGTTGAAGCTGCAAGAGAGAAGAAATGAATACTGGTAGTAGCAGTGCATTGAGGGATTAAAATCTAGTCATAAGGATACACCTAAATAGGTTTGCTAGGCAGTAGTATTATACGTTTTACTTAGATTGGTGGTGTGGAAAGGGCCAATATGGACTCTAGTGTCATTGGGTAAGAAGGAAGGAAGTGTTGAAGGATGGAAGAAACAGTGGAAAGAAATTATGAATAAAGAAATGGAGGGAGGGAAGAAGGGAGAGATGGAAGGAGGATGGGAGGAAAGGAGGGAGGGATGGAGGGAGAGAGGGATGCATGAAGGAAGGAACCAAGTAAGCAAGAGTGTGCGAGGAAGGGAGGGAGAAAGGGATGAGAGGATAAAATGGGATGGGTGAGTGATATTCAATGCTGACAAGTGCATGATGAAGGGAAGGGTATCAATAAGCAGGTGAACATGCCAGGAAAGTGTGTGTTTCCTTGCTTTTTGTGCACAATTGTATGATGCCACAAAAGTTGTTACATCTCCACCCCATGTCCAGTCAGTGAAGCAGTGGAAGTGATGTGCCGGTGCCTGGAGGCTGTTGGGGTCTGGATGGGTGTCAACAGATAAGACGGAGTGACTGCGGGTTTTGTCTCCCAAGGACAATTCCATCTGTCCGTCCATAACCCTGGGGGGGAATTACTAACCCTCTCAGAGAGTGTCCGCAACTTGGGCGTCCTCCTCGATCCACAGCTTACCTTAGAGAAACATCTTTCAGCTGTGGTGAGGGGGGCATTTGCCCAGGTTCGCCTGGTGCACCAGTTGTGGCCCTATCTGGACTGGGAGTCACTGCTCACAGTCACTCACGCCATCATTACCTCGAGGCTCGACTACTGTAACGCTCTCTACATGGGGCTACCTTTGAAAAGTGTTCGGAAACTCCAGATCATGCAGAATGCAGCTGCGAGAGCAATAATGGGCTTTCCCAAAAATGCCCATGTCACACCAACACTCGGCAGTCTGCATTGGTTGCCGATCAGTTTCCGGTCACAATTCAAAGTGTTGGTTATGACCTATAAAGCCCTTCATGGCACCGGACCAGATTATCTCCGGGACTGCCTTCTGCCGCACGAATCCCAGTGACCGATTAGGTCCCACAGAGTGGGCCTTCTCCGGGTCCCATCAACTAAACAATGTCGTTTGGCGGGACCCAGGGGAAGAGCCTTCTCTGTGGCGGCCCCGGTCCTCTGGAACCAACTCCCTCCAGAGATCAGATTTGCCCCCACCCTCCTTGCCTTTCGTAAGCTCCTTAAAACCCACCTCTGCCATCAGGCATGGAGGAACTGATATGTTTTTTCCCCCTGGGCCTCAACAGTTTATGCATGGTATGTCAGTATGTATGTCTGGTTTTTATAATAAGGGTTTTTAGTTGTTTTAATATTGGATTGCTACATATTGTTTTTATCACTGTTGTTAGCTGCCCCAAGTCCACAGAGAGGGGCGACATATAAATCAAATAAATAAATAAATAAATAAATAAATAAATAAATAAATAAATAAATAAATAAATAAATAAAATGAGGCCAGGGGACACATCATGAAAGAAGTCTAACGAGCCACATCAGAGCTGTAAAGGTGACAGTGTTGAAAACCAAACAATTCAACTTACCACTGGTGCTCTTTGTTGGTGTTGTTGAGGTTGAAGAAGGCTGTGTACTAGTGCTTTGGGTGCTTGTTGTGGTGGTAAACGTAATCGTGCTGCTGGGTATTGAGGTGGTGGAAGAGATAGTTGTAGGCATGGGGGTGTGGCTACTAGTGGAAGCGGGAATTGTTGTGGGGGTCACTGTTGAAGTTGTTGGGAGAGGTGTACTGGTTGTAGAGCTGGTCCGTCTGATGGGGGTGGTGGAGGTTTGAATGGAGGTTTTGGTTGTTGGGATGGGTGTACTACTTGGTGTTGATTTTGTGGAAGTAGAGGTGGGCAGAGTAACTGTAGAGATTTCTGTTGTGGTTTTTGGCATTGGAGTGGTTGAAGTCTGAGTTGTTTCTGTGGTCCTTGAAGTAGAAGAGGGTGAGATGGATGAAAATGGTGGAGTCCTATGGCTTGATGACATTTCATGTGTTGAAGCTGCAAGAGAGAAGAAAAGAATAATGGTAGTAGCAGTGCATTGAGGGATTAAAATCTAGTCATAAGGATACACCTAAATAGGTTTGCTAGGCAGTAGTATTATACGTTTTACTTAGATTGGTGGTGTGGAAAGTGCCAATACGGATTCTAGTGCCATTGGGTAGGAAGGAAGGAAGTGTTGAAGGATGGAGGGAACAGTGGAAAGAAGAAGGAATAAAGAAATGGAGGGAGGGTAGAAGGGAGAGACGGAAGGAGGATGGGAGGAAAGGAGGGAGGGAGAGAGGTAGGCATGAAGGAAGGAATAAAGGAAGCAAGAGGATGGGAGGGAGGGAGAGAGAGAGAGATGAGAGGGTAAATGGGATGGGTGAGTGATATTCAATGTCTGACAAGTGCACGATGAAGGGAAGGGTATCAATAAGCAGGTGAGCATGCCAGGAAAGTGTGTGTATCGTTGATTTTTGTGCACAATTGTATCATGCGAGAAATAGAGGCCAGAGGACACATCGTGAAAGAGGTCTAACAAGCCACATCAGAGCTGTAAAGGTGACAGTGTTGCTAAACCAAACAATTCAACTTACCACTGGTGCGCTTTGTTGGTGTTGTTGAGGTTGAAGAAGGCTGTGTACTACTGCTTTGAGTACTTGTTGTGGTGGTAAACGTAATCGTACTGCTGGGTATTGAGGTGGTGGAAGAGATATTTGTAGGCATGGGGGTGTGGCTACTAGTGGAAGCTGGAATTGTTGTGGGAGTCACTATTGAAGTTGTTGGGAGAGGGGTGCTGCTTGTAGAGCTGGTCTGTGTGATGGGGGTGGTGGAGGTTTGGGTGGAAGTTATAATTGTTGGGATGGGTGTACTACTTGGTGTTGATTTTGTGGTGGTAGAGGTGGGCAGAGTAACAGTAGAAATTTCTGTTGTGGTTTTTGGCATTGGAGTAGTTGCGGTCTGAGTTGTTACTGTGGTCCTCAAAGTAGAAGAGGGTGAAATGGATGAAAATGGTGGAGTTCTATGGCTCGATGACATTTCATGTGTTGAAGCTGAATGAGAGAGAAAATGAATACAAGTCGAACCAGTGCATTGTGGGATTAAAATCTAATCATAAGGATACCGCTAAATAAGTTTGCTGGCAATAGTATAATAGGTTTTACTTAGGTGGGAGGTGTGGAATGTACCAATATGGATTCTAGTGTCACTGCGCAGGAAGGAAGGAAGGGTGGAAGGATGGAACGAACATTGGAAGGAAGGAACAAATAAAAATGGAGTGAGGGAAGGCGGGAGGGATGGAAGAGGGAAGGAATGACAAAAGGAAGAGGGAGGGAGGGAAGGAGTGAGTGAGAGGGAGAGGGATGAGATGGTAGTAGCAGTGCATTGTGGGACCGGAATCTAGTCATAAGGATACCCCTAAATAAGTCTAGTAGGCAGTAGTATAATATGTTTTACTTAGGTTGGGGTGTGGATGTGTCAATATGGATTCCATTTTTTAAAAAACGTTTATTTAGTTTTTCAAATACAATACAAAGGAAAGAAATCTCATTATATATATGCAGATCAATATGGATTCTAGTGTCAATATTGCAAGAAGGAAGCAAGGAAGGGAGGGAGAGTAGGTGGGAGTGTGATATGAAGGAAGGGTGATAGGGAGGAAGGAAGAAAAAGTGAGTGTTTGGGAAGTAGGGATGAGAATAGAGTGAGAAGACGGTGTCAAAGTAGAAGATGGTGACATGGATAAAAATGATGGAGTCCTATGCCTTGATGGCATTATATGTGTTGAAGCTGCAAGCAAGAAAAATGAATACAGGAAATAGCAGTGCAATGTGCAACTGGAATCTGTAAAGATACACCTAAATATATTTGCCTGGCCATAGTATCATTGGTTTAACTAGTATGGTGGTTTGAAAAGTGCCAATATGGATACTAGTGTTGCTGTGGTAGGGTGGATGGATGGATGGAAGGAAGGGAGTGAGAGAGTGGAGAGAGTAAGATGGAGGGAGGGTTGAGATGGTAAATAAGAATGGGTGAGTGATATTTAATGTCTGGCAAGTGCAATATGAAGGTATGGATATTAAGACGTAGCTGACAAAACCCAGAAAGTGGGTGTATCCTTGCGTTTTGTGCACAATTGTATCATGTCTCAAAAAATAGGCCAGGGGTCACAACATGTGAGAAGTCTGAATGGTCACATAAGAACAATATAGTTGATAGAGTTGCTAAACCAAACACGTCAAGTTATCATTAAAAAGAGAAATAGACAATAAATATCATTAATATAGTATTGATACACAAAATTGAAAGCTAAAAAAGAAAACTATAGTGGGGACAAAAGTGGTAAATGGTCATTTGGGAAAGAATTTACAAATATTTGGAAGAACAAAATAGAATTTTAAAGGAAATGACAAGCAACACCACCATAACAGTGAGAATAGTAAAAAGAGCTGTACTAATCTAGACGGGCAGTAGCTGCACCGGCATCCAGCATACAAATCCAATAAATAATAATAATAATAATAATAATAATAATAATAATAATAATAATCACTGATATTAATAGAAGAGATGTTGCCCATAGAAAAAGCCAGTTTGAATTTGACCCTTCAAGCAATGCAATTCACCCTTCAGATGAAACAGGAAACTAAAATAAAATTTCAGGAGATGGTGACAAAAGATCTTGGCAATTTGAAAGCTGACATACAATATTTGGATAATAAAGTAGACTCAATTCAAGAGGTGATACAACAAATTGAATAGAAAATAACATGTGGTAGAAATAAAAGCTGTACAAATGTATAAGAAATTAGAACAAATGGATCAAAAAATGACCGAAGTACATAAGAACTTAGAGAAAATGTTGATCCATCTTAGACTGAGCCTTCTTTTATTGAAGGTTCCAAAATATTGTAGAAACAAAAGATGATGATCTAGGGGAAGTAATGGTGGGAGTGATTGCAGAATTTCTTCAGAGGGTGAAGAAAGAGATTATTAATGAGATGGACAAAATTTATTGAGTCCATACAAATTATGCAAAACAGCATCATCTCTCTCGAGAAGTGCACATACAACTTGCACAAAATAAATTCTGAGACACTATAAAATTACAAGGGAAGAATCTATGATGTATAAGGATAAGGAAATTATAATATTGAAGCAGAAAACTTTTTAGCATTGGTTGAGAAAAAAAAGAGAGGAGTGGTGCTATATATTAGGGGGGGAAAGTGCTAATTTAATTTATGCAGATCCAAAAGAAAGAATATTAATGCTAGAACTAATAATAGTGGGAATGAAAATGCTATTGGTAAATATATATGATCTGAATAAAAACCACAGGGAGTTCTTCAAGAAAGTTCATGAAGTAATTATTGGATTGCATGGCCTTGGCATCCTTCAGTCTCAAAAGATTGAAATCCAGAGCATGATACCTTGGTCTTTTGAATTATTGAGATAGGCTGTAAGAATATATGTATAGTAGGAGATTATAATGGAATAGTAAATATAAAAAATGATTATGTTAGCAATAAGAAAAAGCAAAAAAAGAGAAAATGTATTGCCAAAAGCCTTTTTGATATGGTTGAAGAATTGAACTTGATGGGTGTGTGGAGGACATTAAATATCAACGAGAAAAAATATACTTTTTGTTTAAAACCTCATAAATACTTTTCGAGAATTGTTATGATATGGCCAATAAAATATTAATTAAAATGTAGAGATCAGTCTGAATATGTGGGTGGACCCCCTCCACTGAAAATAATAAGCAGAGGTAAAAAACAAAACTAAACTAAAAAGTGGACTACGAATCCACAGATACTACAAGGGAATGAATATCTTCAGAAGGTTAAAAAGGAATTATCTTATTTCTTGATATAAACAAAAAGCAACACATCTCCCTACCAAATTGGATACACTGAAAGCTTATACAAGAGGAATAACGATAGTTTATATGTAAAAAAAAAAAAGGAAAAACAGAAACAGAAAATAGTCAATTGAAAAAAACTTTAAATAAACCCAGGGGATGAACCAATTATCGAAATGTTATCATTATGCAAACGATATACAATGTAAATAATATTAAACAAACAAATCACTATCTTTTTGAAAATGCAAATAAGCTGGGGTTGCCATATAAATTTTAAAAAGAAAAAAGAATAATTCACTGTTGCAGGATGCAGTAGGGAATTTGCAAAACAATGATGAAATTGAAAAGATTGCAACTAATTATTTTGAGAAATTATATAGACAAGAAGAAATTAATGTAGATAAAATAAAGGATTATTTAAAAGAAGAAAGTATGACTGTATTGGAAGAAGAAAAGAGAATGTTGTTAAATAAAGAGATAATAGTGACTGCATTAAAAGAAGCAATCAAAAGCAGAAAAAACAACAAAACTCCGGTATACCAGAGGATTTCTATAAGAACATAGGGGAATTAATAGAACCAATATTTTTAGAACTCTATAATGAGGTGTTGCTGGAAGTTGTATCATGGAGATGCATATATCACAGTGATTATAAAAGAATGTATAGATGCAAATCAAATCCAAAACTACAGGCCAATTTCTCTTTTGAATGTGGATTATAAAATTTTTATGACCATCATCACAGGAAGAATGAATTTTTTCATCCAGAGAAAGAAGTTGCACTTGTTTTTCTGGATGCACAAAAATCATTTGACAATCAAAATTGGAAATATATGATCAGACAGATTAAAGAAATGAAATTTGGAGATAGATTCGAACAAATCATAAGAACTGTATATTTTACCTAAAAAGCAAGTATGATAATAAACGGAGATATTACAACACCATCTGAAATAACAAAAGGAGTGCATCAAGGATGCCCTTTGTCACCTCTGCTTATTATTCTAACATTAGAGTCCTTATTAATGAAAATTAGAGCAAAGAGATTAAAGGAACTAAGATTAAAAAGGAAGTGTACAAAATTCAAGCATTTGCAGATAACCCAGTATTCTTTATTGAGGATCCAAAGATTTTATTAGAGGGAACAGAGAAATATGGAGAAGCAGCAGGTCTTAAAATTAATAAAACAAAAACAAAAATGATAGTGAAAAATGTAACATTAAAAGAGGAAAGAGAATTAGATGGGAAATTGGGATTACAGTATACAACAAAAATAAAATACTTAGGTACTTGACTAACAGCGAGATGTTCCTCAACTTAAAGAAGACAACTATGTGAAACTAATACAACAAATAGAAATAGTTTTGGAATGATGGGGAATATTACAATTATTTATATTATATCGAATTGCAACCATCAAAACGAATATTTTGCCAAAATTACTCTATCTTTTCCAAACTGTACCTATTTTTTTTAATGGATTTAAATAAAATTACAACAAAAATTATTTGAGCAGGTAAAAAAGTGAGAATAAAATCAACAGATCTCCAGGATGCTAGAAGCAGAGGTGGGACTGAGCTCCCAGACTGGTGACTTTATTATAAAGCGGCAATTTTAGTATGGGTTTTAAAGAGTGGATCATCTTAAGAAATAGAAGATTATTAATGCTAAAGGGACATGAGCTACAAAAAGATTGGCATGCCTTCCTATGGGACAAGGAGAATAAATTGCATACATTTTATCAGACATAAATTAAGAGAAGCTTTGATGCAAGTATGGCAAGAGATTAAGAGATATGAAAGTCCCTAGGTGGGCATCCACAATGGAAGCGATGAGCCACCTGAACACTTTGTAAAATGGCTAAGTATCAGCAACTTCTAGATAGTCAAGGGAACTTAAAAAGTAGATAACAAATGGAAGATCAGACTATAATTATTGAATTGTGGCCGTATTTGTAAATCCAATCATGATACAAAAAAGATAAAGAAGAGTATGGATTTGAGACAATTCCACAACAATTAGATAAAATATTGATTGGCCTGGATGAAAAATTAATAACAAAAACATGTAATTATTTATTAGAATTTGATAGAGCAGAAAATATAGTGAAGGGAATTATGATAGTGTGGGCAAAAATATTGGACATAATAAAGAATTAAAGGATTGGGGGAAATCTGGAATAGAAATGATGATAATAAAATTGGCAAAGTACAAAGAGAACCAGTACAGAATGTTTTATGGGTGGTATATGGCACTCACTAGATTAGCGAAGATCTACCTAAACCTGGAACCAAATTGTTGGAAACATGCTCAAACGCAAGGTATCTTCTATCATACATGGTTATGCATGGAAACAAAAAAAAATACTGGATAAAAATTCATAGATTGATACAGGAAATAACAGGCTTTCAGACAGAATATACTCCATAGTTATTTTTGTTGAGAATTGTTAAAGAAGAATATAACAAAAGAACCATACATATTATATTACATATAATAACAGCAGCAAGAATAGCATTTGCACAATGCTGGAGACAAAAGAATATAGCTTCAGAAAGCTTAGTTATATAAAAAAATAGTGATTATGCCAAAATGGACAAATTAACAATTGAACTGAAAGGACAAATGGATTTGGAATATTATGCAATATGGAAGAAGTGGTATGATTGGATTGAGAATAGAAAAATGCAAAAAGAAGACATAAAATACAAGTAGAAGTAAAATCTATAATTAAAGTGTATGGAATATATTTGAATTTGAATGTAATTGGATGTAAGTAATATGTGAATGAGCACAATTATGCCTAAATCATGAATATCTGTTTAATGAGAAAAATACAATAAAAATCTATTCCAAAAATAACTTACCACTGCTGCTCTTTATTGGTGTCGTCATTGAGGTTGAAGGAGGCTGTGTAGTAGTAGATATTGAGGTGGTTGGAGTCATAGTTGTAGGCATGGTGGTATGGCTACTGGTGGAAGCGGGAATTGTTGTGGGAGTCACTGTTGAAGTTGTTGGGAGAGGTGTACTGGTTGCAGAGGTGGTCAGTGTGATGGGGGTAGTGGAGGTTTGAGTGGAGGTTATGGTTGTTGGGATGGGTGTACTACTTGGTGTTGATTTTGTGGAGGTAGAGGTCGGCAGAGTAACAGTAGAGGTTTCTGTTGTGGTTTTTGGCATTGGAGTGGTTGCAGTCTGAGTTGTTTCTGTGGTCCTCGAAGTAGAAGAGGGTGAGATGGATGAAAACGATGGAGTCCTATGACTTGATGACATTTCATGTGTTGAAGCTGTAAGCAAGAGGAAATAAAAGTAGTAGCAGTGCATTGTGGGACTGGAATCTATAGTTGTAAGGATACCCCTAAATAAGTTTGCTTGGCAGAAGTATAATAGATTTTACTTAGGTTGCTGATATATTTTCTAATGTCACTGTCGTAGGATGGAAGGAAAGAAGGAAGGAAGGAGGGAAGGAAGGAAGAGAGGGAGGGAGGGTGAGAGAGAAGGAGGGAGGGAGGGATGAGAGATAAAAGAAAATGGGTGAATGTCTGGCAAGTATGAAGGGAAGCATATTAAGAAACAGCTGACCAACACAGGAAATTGGGTGTATCCTTGCTTTTTTGTGCATAACTCTATCATGCCTAAAAAGAGAGGCCAGGAGACACAATCTGTGAGGTGTCTGAAAGGCCACATCAGAGCACTATAGTTGACAGATTTGCTAAACTAAACTTCTCAACTTACCACTGGAGCTCTTTATTGGTGTTGTCGTTGAGGTTGAAGGAGGCTGTGTAGTAGTGGTTTGGGTGCTTGTTGTAGGGGTGAACTCAGTGGTGCTACTAGGTATTGAGGTGATGGGAGTGACAGTCGTAGGCATGGGGGTTTGGCTACTGGTGGAAGCAGAAATTGTTGAGGGAGTCACTGTTGAAGTTGTTGGGAGTGGTGTGCTGGTTGTAGAGGTAGTCAGTGTGATGGGGGTGGTGGAGGTGTGGGTGGAGGTTATGGTTGTTGGGATGGGTGTACTACTTGGTGTCGATTTTGTGGAGGTAGAGGTGGGTAGCGTAATAGGAGAGGTTTCTGTTGTGGTTTTTGACATTGGAATGGTTGCAGTCTGAGTTGATTCAGTTTGATTGTGAATTAATGGTTTTGTTGGAAAATGTGGAGGAGTTGGGTGCATTGTAAATGGCGTTATTATTGGTTTATGTGAGGTGGTTTTTGTTGATTCACTAGTTCTTGTTGTTACTGACAATGAAGTTGTTACTGTTGTTTTTGGTGTGCTACTTCTCCTTGTTGTGGAAGCTGTTGTCGGAAGAAAAAAATAATTTATCTTAATTATTCTTTAAGGGATAGTCATCTGAAGATTTATAGTAATTGTTGCTTCGTGTAGTATGATTCTTACCTGTTGAAGTGGATGCTGTGGCTGTCAAAGTTGTTTCTGAGATTTCTGAAAAAGTTGAATTGGAAAAAGAGATACATGTGTACTTTTGAGCATTCAGAAAGTATATTTAGCTACCTAAGTATTAAATGACCTCTAGGTGTACTTGCAACATCTCTCAATTTTAATGTGTGATCTTCCAGAATTTCATAGCTAGCCTGTTGGTTGGAAAATTCTGAGAGTGGATGTCTGTATAACTTAAAGTTGCTAAGGTTGGGAATCACTGCACTAAGTTATGTTCTTTAAAAGTTGTATTTAATTAAAAATGGAAAAATTCTCAGTCTATTTTAAAATAAATAAATGTTGCTTTTTGAGTGCTGTGACATCAGTAAGGTCAGCATTACACTTCCCTAACTCACTAACCCACCATTGCATATACGTGTGAGTTAGTGGAACAGCACAGTAAATATATGTGTCCTGGGATAATGTTCCAGGATCCAATTTGTGTCAGTTACTGGGACCAGAGGTTTAATCTTCCATGCTTTCTGACTAGTTCTGGAACCAGGGGTGGGCTACTGCCTGGATGTGGGGGGGGGCAGTGGGGTAGCGAAAATGGAGCTCCACCCCAGAGCACCCAAAGGCAGGGCGTCCTGCATAAGCCATGCCCACAGCGTGGTAGTAAAAATTTTGGTAGCCCTTCACTGGCTGGAACCCATCCTCAGCAAACTTCTCTCTCACCAGAATGTGTCTAGAACCTCAGAAGATTTATTTATTTATTTGATTTTTATGCCGCCCTTCTCCTTAGACTCAGGGTGGCTTCCAACATGTTAGCAATAGCACTTTTTAACAGAGCCAGCATATTGCCCCCACGATCCGGGTCCTCATTTTACCCACCTCGGAAGGATGGAAGGCTGAGTCAACCTTGAGCCGGTGATGAGATTTGAACCACTGAGCTCCAGATCTACAGTCAGCTTCACTAGCCTGCAGTACAGCTCTCTGCCTGCTGCGCCACTCCGGCTCTTAAACCTCTGGTCTTGATGACCAACCTAGATTGGATCCTGGGAGATTGGCATTGACTTAAAATTGACAAACACAATTGGGAATGTAGAAAATTTTTGGAGATATATGCTAGTTCTTTAAAGGTGCGGTTGAAGCCACTGTTGTATGTCTTTGGGGAATGACATACCAGTAAAATGCGTAGGCACTATGGTGCTGGTGTGAGGAATCGTGGCAGTGGAAGTGATCTTCCAAGTCCTTGTTGTGGAAGATTCTGATATTGCAGAAGAAGATGAAGTTGCTGTAGTCTCCGGTGTACTTATGGTGTGCAGTGGGCTTGTGGTGGCTGCAAAAATATAATTTTTTAAAAAAGAATAGGGTTAGGCTTACATAAAGTTTGAAATGAAAAGGAGAAAAGGAAAACTAGTGACATCTGCTACAGTTCAGGATCAGGGTTCTTTTCCCTGGGAGAATGTAAGAGGAATGATAATAATATAATGATGTCATAAAGAGAGCAGGGATTTGGTATTCTCTATCCTTATTTGGGGATAGTCTGTTTTATTATACATTTTGGGAATGAAAGTAGAAATCGTTAGATAAAGCACCTTTGGGATAACCATAAAATAGCTATTGTACCACTTGTTTTGCAAACCAAACCAAACCAAACCAAACCAAACCAAACCAAACCAAACCAAACCAAACCAAACCAAACCAAACCAAACCAAACCAAACCAAACCAAACCAAATAATATATTATGGTTTTAACAGTTTCCAGCTGAAACTCAGCACTAAAAATTCAGGATTTTTCAATGTTTGTAAATTGGGGGTGTATTAGGGAAGTGTCTGTCTGAGCCACTTTTGAATATCTCTGAAACATGTCTATGCAGATTCTCAGTAATGCAATGGTTTCCAAAACACAACTGGACTTCCTTGTTTTTTCCTTGAAAATGTTTCCTTTTAAGGCCACATGGGGGCTTATCTGTGTCCTTAGGATCACCTAAATCAGAATGCAAATGGGCGTGGAACCTGAAAGGACAGAGTTGTAAACATGAGATAGGTGATATCATAGTTTTTCCTATCTGTTGAGATTGGGCTGTTCAGCTTTAATGTAGATGGTCTTTTTGACCCCTCTTTGAAACCAGTGGTCCTCTATTTCTTGAATGTGGACCTTGCTGATTCAAAAAAGTGATCTTTGTCTTTCAAATGGTAGAGAGATCCTACTGCAGTTATAAGGAAAAGGGAATGGAATGGAATAGAATAGAATAGAACAGAATTCTTTATTGGCCAAGTGTGATTGGCCACATAAGGAATTTGTCATTGGTGCATATGCTCTCAGTGTACATAAAAGAAAATATATATTTGCCAAGAATCATGAGGTACAACACTTAATTATTGTTATAGGGTACAAATAAGCAATCAGGAAACAACCAATATTAATATTAATTGTAACACAATTAATAAGCAACAAATTACACAAGCAACAAATTACAGTCATAAATGGGAGGGGATGGGTGATAGGAACGATGAGAAGTCTAATAGAAATAGTAATGCAGCCTTAGTGAATAGTTTGACAGTGGTGAGGAAGTTATCAATTTCCTACTACTACAATGCCATTGGCAAGCCACAAGTGGCCTCAATGATTTTGTTAAAGACCAGGTGACTGCGAGGAATATAAATCCTTCATTCCCCACCATTCAGTCAGAACAGAAGAAGGTTCTTGGATGAAGAGTAAAACATCCTCAAGGAGAAAACAAAGCCTGGTTGCTTTTTGGGATGTCTCTGATGCATGTTTCAGTCATTTTGCCTAGGTTATTGGTCCCCCACATATTTCTGTCAAAATTGTAGGAAAATCATAGGAATACAGAAATAGAAAAAAATGCAATAACATACTCTTGAAATACATATATTTTAAAATTTGCATTTACCTGTTACAGTTGGAGTGGGGGTAGGTGGCTGTTCTGTGAAAAGAAAGCATAAGTGAAATATAAACTTTAAAATGTTTTTTATCGTGAAAAGGATCCAGAGATTTCGAGGCACTAGTTTCATTTTGATGTAGTATTAACATATAGTTTTTACTGGCAAGCAATCACATGACTATATAATGTATAATAAATGCACATATCTTGTGAATCCAGGTAGTCCTCACTTTAACAATCACTCACAGACCTTTTGAAATTATGTTAACACTAAATATATGGTATTTACAACTGGTCCATGTGCTTACAAGCTGTTTGCATGTAATCTTTGCACTTCCATGATTGCATTTTGGAGGCTCAGTAACCAATCCACATTTCCAACCATCACAGTATCTCTTGGACGTATGATAGCAATCTGCAATCTTTCCTGCTGGCTCCCAAGAAGCAAAGTCAATGGGGACACTGCCAGGAAGTTGTAGGTCAGAGTCATGTAAAGTTCTCACTTAAGGATAGCAGCCAAAAGTGCAAGAAATACAGTCATAAAACAGCATGCTCACATGATGTCACACTCATTAAATGAACCACCTAACAATGGAGTTTCAGGTCCCAATTGCCATTATTAAGTGAGGACTACCTGTACTATGATGATCTGGGTTTTTATAACTGATTTTGTCATGTGAATTTAGGGTGCATTCATCTGACAAACTATTAAACATGAAGCAACTGTAATTTGTTGACACAATTCCGATGCCAAGTTATTGTTGAATAAAATAACTGCTAGTGGTATACTTTCCATACTGTGTCCATTTCCATAGTGAAGCTACTGTACATTTGAGGACAGTGATGGTGAACCTATGGCACGGGTGCCACAGGTGGCACGTGGAGCCATACTGTATCTGCTGGCACGTGAGCTGTTGCCCTAGCTCAGCTCCAACGTGCATGTGTGTGCTGGCCAGCTGATTTTTGGTTCACACAGAAGCTCTGGGAGGGCATTTTTGGCTTCTAGAGAGCCTCCTTGGGAATGGGGGAGGGCATTTTTACTCCCCCAGCTTCAGGAAAGCCCTTGGAGCATGGGAAAGGCAAAACTCGAGCCTACTGGGCCCACCAGAAGTTGGAAAACAGGCTGTTTCTGGCCTCCAGAGGGCCTCCGGGGGGCAAGGGAAATTGTTTTTTTTATTTATTTATTAGATTTGTATGCCGCCCCTCTCCGTAGACTGTTTTCCTCCCTCCCCAGATATTGAATTGTGGGTGTGAGCACTTGTGCATGTGCAATAATGCACACCCATGCTCTTTAGGCACCTAAGGAAAAAAAAGGTTCACCACCACTGTTCTAGGATGTATAGAAGTGCAGAAATGCCCAGCATTAACATCTCATTCAAGAAAAATCTATTTTTTAAAATTAAAAACAATTTTCCAGCTGCCATAATATACATAGTATATTTCCTAAATCACGTCATAATAAGCAGATAGGCCAACAAAAGTCAGTGTTTAAGAGATGATTACAAAATATGGCCCATTCCTTACAACATGCTCCCAATAATGAAATCAGTAAAGCTGGATAGACTTGAAGAACATTTCTGAATATAGAGGTTGCTATTTAAAAGTGCAGTTCTTTTCTTACCACAGGGTACACAGGCTTTTCGTTTTGGATCATAGTACTCTTCATGTGAACAGTTGTAACAGCCTGAAAGAAAGGGTAAAATACATCTTGATCATTATGCATTCTTTTAGCTAAACACTGGTTTTGAAATAAGAATTAAGAGATTACTAACACGTGTAAAGGAGCCTTGGACAATTAATTAATTAATTATTTCTAAATCTCAGCAATTGCGCCCATAACCTTCCACACAATGTTTCAAAAAATATTGACTATTTTTAAAAAACTGTATTTTGGCCAGTTTTTAGCTTTCTTTGGTTTGTTGCATTATATCCTAGACAATTTGACTGCTGCAAGATTATTTTCCTTTAAATATTGCAGTTATATAATGTTTTAACTAATAACTAATCTTCTAATATTGAAATAAGATACCAAAAGTGAAGTTGAATATTTATGTTTCCACAGCCTGGAAAAGAAAGGGATCATTAGTGTAAGATTGGAATTTATTTTAGTAGATTTTGAGGACAAATTATTTGAAGAAGCCTGCATTCTCTGCAACTACTAATTAGCTAATCCTTTTATCTGTTAATTAATTACACATTATAATTCTTAATATTAACAACTTCAGATCTCTTTTTTTAATTTAAACCTCAACAACTACAGTTGTTGAACAAATTCAGTATTTCAAAACTGAGACAAGCTGAGCATAGCTATGAAATCCGCGCCATAAGATGAATTTAAGGAAATTGCTCTAAATATTTGAACAACTGTCTAGAGTTATATCTGGCGGCAAATATCAAGAAAAAGTAGTGAGAAAGAGTCTTCATGGGCCATCATTTATGGCTTATAGTTGCTACACCCTTGGCTAATACAGTGTCTTGTACTCTGAAAAAGGCAAACAATCTTATTTTACCTTCAACATTGACTTCTGTTACTGGTAACATATTTGGACATTTACAGGGGCGATAATGCCAAGAGCAATTTGCTTCATTGGCATAACTATAACCCATGCCGATCCTCTTATGGGTGTTGAAGTAGTCACAATATACAGCTAAAAGTAAGTAAAGAAAAGTATTGTTCAGTAGATGACAGCAATCATTTTTCTACAAGCTCATCTACACTGGTAACAAAATATTTATTTATTTATCATTTATTTATTAATTGGATTTGTATGTTGCCCCTCTCCGAGGACTGTGATGCCAATATTCTATTCTCCCTTAGGATGAGAAAATCAAGTTGACCATCACATTGACCAGTTGATTTCTGATACTTAGAAATCTGTACAGAATTAAATTTAAAAGAAATGAACCACCAGTGGATTTTATGACTCATGCCAAAAATGAAGGAACTTTTGCAAGGAGAGAAGCAACCTAGAACTAAGAAGAATTTTTCTGACAGTTAGAACAATTAATCAGTGGAACTACATGCCTCCAGAAGTTGTAAATGCTCCAACACTGGAAGCTTTTAAGAAGAGATTGGATAATCATTTGTCTGAAATAGTATAGGGTTTCCTGCCTAAGCAGGGGGTTGGATAGAAGACCTCCAAGTTCCCTTCCAACTCTGTTATTCGTCTGTTCTGTTCTGTTCCCTTCCCCTCCCTTCCATTCCATTCTATTCTATTGTTTGCAAATGGCTCCATAATCTGAGATATGTTTTAATGTATATGCTTTTAGCATTGTCAACATGCTCCTTGGAGCTAAACAATATTTGCATCCTGGTTATTGCCTGAAATTGCACACATAAGATAATTAATGGCTTTTTGCAGCTTTGTAAAGACTGATACAAAAAACTAATAGTCTGTGCTGGAAGTTGTCTATCATAATTGACCTTCTTAGGAAGTCATCATTAACCTGTGAGCTGAATAGTCTGCATTCTAGTTACACCAAATATTTCTCTATTTTAATAACTTTTTAATTCAGACATACTATATGTTCAACAATCTGAAAAGGGAGCAAAGCCTTTGAAGTTTCCCTCCAGGAAACTTAAAAATTCAATTTTCTTTTTTCAAGAAGAAACTTACGGCAGAAGTCAGGGGTTCTCCAGTCAATGCAGACACCAGCTTCTAAGCAAGCTTTTGCATAGACTGCAATGATATCACACATGCATTCACAATCTCCTCCACTGTCACAGCCACATGAGTCCCGGACACAAGATTCATAGTAAGACATCCGGTACACCTTTAGCGGAGAATAAAAAGTTAGTTTGAAAACATCTGTAAATATGATTACCGGTATGTAATTTTTAAAAAAATATATGGAAAAATTTAATAAATATATATTGAAAAAATAAATAAAAACAAAACCTAATCTTTGTGTTCAGCAAAGCCCAGCCAGTGATAACAGTAAGAAAAATGGGATGCTAATGAGATTAATATTGTATGGAGGCATGGGGATATATCAGAGAGGTACCCATTCAGGCATTTACCTTATTATGACAGGGGGCAAATATTGCACTGTTGATAATAGAGCATTGTTTCTCTGCCCACGCTTTGCGATAGGGGTTCTTGGTACACGGATCAGCTGCAAAGGACACATCTCCACAGAGAGGATTATCTTTCCAGGAATTCACAAACACAAATTCATTGGATGCCAGATATTTACTCCGTGTTTCAAAGTCATCTTTTACATTGCCATTGTAATTACCGCATAAGCCACAAAGATGATTCTAGTTTAAAATTAAAAAAAAACATTTGTGGAAAATGCATTGACACATAAAATATGTACACGCAAAAGAGACATTGATAATTTCAGGTTCTGCAGATAATAACCAATGATAGCAGCAGAGGAGATAAGGGAAATCGGTCAACCTCCCTTTTAGGTATCCATTTATTTGTTTAAAATTACAATCCCCTGTTGCTTCCTTTCTTTAGAGAAAAAAAATATCAGAAGCTGTGTCTTGTCATACAAATAAAAACAATTGAGGGTAGTTCTGAACAGAGAAAACAATGCCTATGTGTTTGGTGGGCCTTTAAAAATACAATTCTAGAAAATGAATACGAGATAGCTCTTCTAAATTGCACTATGCTGTGGATTTGTTAAGTGCAAATCAAGACATAATAGCATTGATTATAACACTATGCCAAACTCTATGACTTGAAAATAATTAGACTAAGATAGATCCACCCCCCCCCCAAAAAAATGCTAGGCTAAAGAAAAAATAAAAATAAAAGCTTTAGCATGGTATGTGAATTCAGCAATTGTATCTGCCTGATTTCTGCTTTTATCTAATAATATCTAAAAGAACATATCATGATGTTAGGATTACTTATTCAATTTTATACATATGTCATCTGAAATTCATTTTCTGAGAGTTAAAGAAGAATACAAAGTTTCAGGCTGATAAGGTTTGGTTTTAATGCATGAAGTTAGGATACATAAGTTACTTCCCTTGCAAAATAAGCTTGAATAACCTATCAGGAATCTACTTCCCATTACCTTTGATTCTCTGAAAAGCTTGATGAATAGATTCATGTGCCTGTTCCAGATCAAGGTCATATTGTATTTGCCAGGGATTGTGATTTGAATAATCAAGTGGAGTGAATTCTCTTCTATGAAGAAATGTATCAGAGGATTGCTACCATAAGTAGTAAATGTTTTGTCTGTCATGACGATCGTCAGATTCTGTCAAGAAAATACATGGAGGTGAAAAAAAATATAGTCTCAGATCTATTTCTATCCTTCCCAACACCCCCAACCTAAGAGAGAATATGTTGCAACAAAGCAAGACAGATATGTCTGGGCATGACAGGGATTACAGCTCGGTTGCAGAGTATAGAAAAATTAAATCTCAGGGACTTTCAAAAAAAAGAATTTAATAAAATAATGTCTATGGAGATCCTCAGTCATCCAAGTCAAGGTTGTCCCAAAGTTGTTGTTGTTTTTTTCAAAAGAAAACTGGACTTCCTTTATTTTTCCTTGAAGATGTTTTGCTTCTTATCCAAGAAGCTTCTACAGTTCTGGAAAGATTTATATCTTATTTAAAAGATATAATAATACTAATAATAATAATAATAATAATAATAATAATAATAATAATAATTTATTAGATTTGTATGCTGCCCCTCTCCGAAGACTTGGGGCGGCTCACAACAATAATAAAAACAATATTATAGTAGAACAAATCTAATATTAAAAAGCATATAAAACCCTATCATATTTAAAAATCCAAACAACACATTCATACCAAACATAAAACAAAATATAAAAAAGCCTGGGGGAAAGGTGTCTCAACTCCCCCATACCTGGCGGTATATAAGTGAGTCTTCAGTAGTTTACGAAAGACAGGGAGGGTGGGGGCAGTTCTAATCTTCGGGGGGAGTTGATTCCAGATGGCCAGGGCTGCCACAGAGAAGGCTCTTCCCCTGGGGCTCACCAAACGAGATTGTTTAGTCAATGGGACCCAGAGAAGGCCAACTCTGTGGGACCTTATCAGTCGCTGGGATTTGTGCGGTAGCAGGCTGTTCCGGAGGTACTCTGGTCCAATGCCATGTAGGGCTTTAAAGGTCATAACCAACACTTTGAATTGTGACTGGAAACTGATCGGCAGCCAATGCTAGCCACGGAATGTTGTAGAAACGTGGGTGAATCTTGGAAGCCCCACAATGGCTCTTGCAGCCGCGTTCTGCACGATCTGAAGTTTCTGAACACTTTTCAAAGGTAGCCCCATGTAGAGAGCATTGCAGTAATCGAACCTCGAGGTGATGAGGGCATGAGCGACTGTGAGCAATGACTCCCTGTCCAAATAGGGCTGCAACTGGTGCACCAGGCGAACCTGGGCAAACACCTTCCTCGCCACAGCTGAAAGATGATGTTCCAATGTCAGCTGTGGATCGAGGAGGACGCCCAAGTTGTGGACCCTCTCTGAGGGGGTCAGTAGTCCCCCCCCCAGGGTAATGGATGGACAGATGGAATTGTCCTTGGGAGGCAAATCCCACAGCCACTCCGTCTTGTCTGGGTTGAGTTTGAGTTTGTTGACACCCATCCAGGCCCCAACAGCCTCCAGGCACCGGCACATCATTTCCACTGCTTCATTGACTGGACATGGGGTGGAGATGTATAACTGGATATCATCGGCATATTGATGATACCTCACCCCATGCCCTTGGATGATCTCACCCAGGATGATCTCACCCATATTGTATAATTGGGACAATTTAATAATTGAGGTGATTAAATAGGAGGTGGAAAGAAAAGTTTGCTGCCATAGAGTAGACTATATAGATGGATATGACTTGCTATAAACAGCTCTTTCTACATTTCCCATATATCACACTGGACAGATCCAATTTGTCAAGGAAAATAGGTCGCTATACACACTATCTAAGATTTGGAAAAAAACCCACTTCTCATCACAACTACCCCCTGGGTATGTTTGTAGTGCAAGTCACTTGGATTTGTCGACCCCCCCCTTTTTAAAAAAAAAGTAGAGTACAGTGTCATTAAAAAAACACCACTAATTATTATTTTATCAGCTTCTTTCCTAAACAATAGTACTTCTCTCTTTTCCCAAATTTCTGTCCATTCCTTCAGCATGGCAACATTCTTCTTCACACAAAAAAAGTAACTATAGCATGTTCTTACCCCAAGATAGATCTTGATTGCTCTGGAACATGTGACCCCAGTATTTCCACAGACAACATTTTCAGTCACTATTTTAAAAGTATGTGGGGATTTAGCCACGTCACAGCCATCCTAGGAGGGAATGCAGAGCCAGATAATAATTCATTTATTCGGGATAGCAAAAATGCATGTGATAAATTAAGGTACCTAAATACAGCCTCTTAGGCTTTTGGAATCCTAGACCCAAGCAAACTGAAGAATATTAGATCTAACCATGGTATTGATCGAGCTTTGCACTAGGGATGTTCAATTTAGATAACCACATTTACTAGTTCTGCCTGTAGGACAGTCAGAGTATGCTCCTGTCTTTGAAGGCATTCTCTGTTTGAAGAGTTGATGCACTCAACTCCAGCTAAAGCATGATGAATTATGAGGAATAATGAACACTGATGTTACCTTATTATAAAGCCCACCTGGGGAAAATATTTTCCGTTACAGTACATTCCACTTCTATTTAAACGAGAATAAAAGGATATTTTATTTACCTATTTGTTTTGTCAAGTACATATTTACGTCAAATATGTAAAGATATAACAATGTTTATATACACGATACTAGTAAGAGAGAAACATTAGGACAGGGGATGGAAGGCATGTTGGTGCACTTATGCATACCCCTCACTGATCTCTTAGGAATTGGGAGAGGTAAATTTTGAGAGGGTAAATTTTGGGGATTAGGGGAATACTACAGAGCCAGGTAGTGAGTTCCATGCATCAACTATTCGGTTACTAAAGTCGTATTTCCTGCAGTCGAGTTTGGAGCGGTTTACTTTAAGTTTGTATCTGTTGATATCTATCAATGATATCTATCAGTTATCATTGTAAACAGATCTCAGTCCTCCTTCATTCTCCTTTTTTTTGGTAAGGTTATTTCCAGTTTTTCCTTAGTGATGTCAAAAGTCACCTCCTTAAATGCCTAACATTATTTTAGTCTCATTTTTTTCCTCCTATATGTAAAGTGTACAAAAAGTATCAAGATCTGAGTGTGGACAAGTGGAAAGGGAATTAAAATAGAAAGAAGATATTAGCACATGTTCTTTGAATTCATTACAACTCCTATGACATTTTTAAATATAAGAATGACACTTAACAATAACAATGCAATGCATCTTGTGCAGGGAAAGTTATACAAAAACATTAGGTGATGTAGTGGTTTCTTCTATAGGCCAACTATTCTATGAAAATGTATCTATTTTTATATTACTTTTTTTTTCTTGGTCAGAAAAGCTCTTGTTGCCAAATCTAGAAGTGTAAATTAGGGAACTAATAATATTGCAGTGCATAATACCATGTTTTCCCGAAAATAAGACGTACCCCGAAAGTAAGGCATGTCAGAGGTTTTGGAGAATTTGCTATTATAAGGCACCCCCCCCCCCCGAAAATAAGGCGTAGTCAAGTTTACATACGGTACGGGCGGGGGTTGCGTTCTGAGACCACAAAATAGAGATGCTTCCTTTCTTCCTCCCCTCTCCCTCCTCCATTCCTGGTTTTACTTAACCCCAAAACTGAGCTGCTTGGTGGCTCACAGGACCTCTGCTGCCACAGATCTTGCCACCATGTCTTCTGTTGGCCGCCGCTGGGGCAGAAAGTGCAATCTGGGCAGCAATGGCCAAGGCTCAGCCCCCTCGCTGGACCTGTCTTTTTTCAGTGCCGGCGCCACTTGGGGATGAGCCCTAGGTTGCCATGGGCATGCCTACAGATCCGGAGGCAGAAGACAGCCTGACGGATGGGCGGCTACCCGCCTGCAGCAGCAAAGGGGGCCGACGGTTTGGGCTGGTCAGCATTGGGAGCTGCTCCTCCACTTTTGGGATGCCACCACTGATTTTGCTGCCGCCGGGCCTCTTAGCTGTCTGGCGGCCCACGTGTCTTCTGTTGGCTGCCGCTCCACCGCCGTGACCGACAGAAGACATGTGGGCTGCCAGACAGCTGAGAGGCTCGGCGGCAGAGAAATTAGCAGCAGCGAAATCGGCGGCAGCGGGGGCAGGAAGGCTCTTCAAGTGGAGCGTACCAACGCTCCAAGAATTAAAGGGGAAGGATCGGAATATAAGGCACCTCCCAAAAATAAGACGTAGCACAACTTTTGGAGCAAAAATTAATATAAGACAGTGTCTTATTTTTGGGGAAACACAGTATATTTTCAGTGTCAAAGTCTGCACCAAAAAGAAATAGTGAAGGTTAGGACAAAGATTGGTTTAGGAACAAAAACCAAATGTGACTTAATTAAATTATATTTTATTTTGAATATACTAAATATAACTAGATCCCTCACCACATACTTAATAATTTTGCCTATCAGTCACGTTACAATTCTGTGGCAATTTTTGTCAGTCATGTTACAATTCTCTGGCATATTCAAAGAGTCGCATTAGCCCTGGAACCACAGGCTATATGGCATTCTGGCATAATGCTCCCTCTAATCCTAAATTCAAACAGTGGGCATAAATATTTCAGAATGCCTTTTTTCCTCAATAGTGGTAGTCCTGGAATTATGACTGCAACAGGGACCAAAATTTCTCTCATTAAAAATGGCAGTTAAGTTAATCATGATTTTCTTTTTTTTTTGCCATGATTGTTAAGCAAATTGCTGCAGTTGTTAAATGATCCTGTGGTTCTTAAGTGAATCCAGCTTCCTCCATTTGCTTGTTAGAAAATGGTTGGAATAGTCACAAATCTGTAATGACAAGATTTTGGAACACTACAATCATTGCCAAGCACCCGAATTTTGACCATGGGATCATGGTGCTGCTGCAATGGTTTTAAGTACAAGGTCTGGTTGTTAGTCACTTTTTTTCCAGTGCTGTTGGAACTTCGAATGGTCACTAAATGAATGGTTATAACTCAAGGACTACCTGGACTTACTCCAGACCATAGGGCTTGAATTATTTTATCAGTTTGAGCATACATATAGTAATGACCATGCTTTAAGCACATTATCCACAGGTGTGCAAGGTACAATAAAAGAGAAAATACCATAGCTAATATGTATTCACAGTTGCCGTCAAATGCAAAGTGCTGTCCATCAAAGGAGGTGATATGACCTTCCCCGTAGAGACTACATGTTGAAGAGCACATGGAATTCTGAATGCACTTCCATTTTCCTCTTGTGCAGGTACTGATAAGACATAAAGTATTTGTTAGAAAGATTTGAAATGGATAAGAAGTTTGCATGATGCTTTGTGAAAACAGCTCCTTTGGTGTTTTCATATGATACTAATTTTATTTTCTAAATTCATATATTCGATTAGCAATGCTTCGCTAGCTGGTGTTTAATGAACTGTATAGAAAAAGAGTTGTGACATTTCCTAGGCATATGAATTATTAATTGAATTGAAATTTGGCCAAGGATGCAAATGATTGGAGTGAGAAACCTTACCATGTATTACAGCCAGTGTTGATTTCTTGTCCTTTTTCATATGAAATGCCACCATATTCACAAGGACACTCCTCAGGTGACACACATGTACCATCTAACTTTTCATATAGTCCAGGGGCACAAACACACCCAGATTCACATTTGGTAGGAATCTGGAAAAGATCAGGACTCTGTCATGTACTAAAAACAGTACAGTATAGGGAAAACAAAGGCTACCTGAAGCACAGATGCACCTAGCTTTATTGAACTGATTTTTTTAAAAAAATATACTAAGTACAATAAACTTCTCTACAATTGCTTGATGCTGTTAAATGACAATTATAAATAGTATTATTATAAACTGAGTTGGTGAGTTGGTGTAGTCTCAGAAAATACAATAACAAAATACAGTGATACCTCGTCTTACAAACGCCTCATCATACAAACTTTTCGAGATACAAACCCGGGGTTTAAGATTTTTTTGCCTCTTCTTACAAACTATTTTCACCTTACAAACCCACCGCCGCCACTGGGATGCCCCATTTCCGGACTTCCGTTGCCAGCGAAGCACTCGTTTTTGTGATGCTGGGATTCCCCTGCTGGGATTCCCCTGCAGCATCACAAAAACAGGGAAGTCCGGAGGTGGGGTTTCCCATGGAGGGGAGCCTCAGGGGAATCCCGGCGGTGCAAAAACAGGCGCTTCGGCTCGCAAAAGGGGTGAATTTTGGGCTTGCACACATTAATTGCTTTTCCATTGATTCCTATGGGAAACATTGTTTCGTCTTACAAACTTTTCACCTTAAGAACATCATCCTGGAACCAATTAAGTTTGTAAGACAAGGTATCACTGTACTAGATTTTATGAAATTAAAGTTTTAAAATAGTGATCAGTTTTCCAAATGGTTAAGATTTTTATAAGGATATGTTTGTATTCTTGCAGCCTTTCCCAATAGAATCTTAATTTTAAAGCTGTGAATCAACTCAACAGTCCTCATAAACTTTGTCAAATGCAAAAATTGCTTGATACCTTTTGTCACTGTAACAAATGATCAGTGAAAATAAGTTATATTCTTTATATATTACCCCAGCTGCAAAAAAGATTGTGATTTATGACAAACATTCAACAGGGTGTCAGGGAGAATATGCATAATGGTATACAGTGTATGAACATATGATTAACTTCTCATCTTTCCCATAGAAAAGTATAGGTCCAGATGTGCTTTTTTAAGCAATTGTTTGAAAATAGCTCTTTCGTATAGTTGAACCATAAGGCTACATTCTTGTATGACTTTAAAATCATTGTGTTAAACTATAAAGAGCATCTGCATCCATATGGTTTAGTCTGTTTGTTACTTGTTACTTATTGTTTATCTTATTTCTTAGATTTCCATTCTGCCTTTTGCAAGAACTCAAGGCAATGTGCCAAGTGCTTCCTCTTCCCATTTCCCCCTTCCACTATCCAGTGAGGAAGGTAGACCCAAAATGGAATGACTGGCCCAAAGTTACCTAGTGAACTTCTGTGGCTGAGAGTGGACTTGAAATTAGCCCTGGGCTAATCTAACATTTTAAAACTTCGTATCAAATTGTGGCTTTGGAACTATGAAGATGAATAGACTCCAAAACCAAGTCTAAAATGAGAGCACATATTGAGACTGAAGGAATGTGATTTACAGTATGATCATGCTTCGTTATATAAATCACTGAATTTAGTGAACCTTGCTCCTAGCAAAAGAGATCTAGAATTGCAACCTCCAAATTCATGAAATATACAAACAGTCTGGCTATGATGCTGTAGGTTTATTCTTTTTCTGCTGCGGTGTAAATAACAACAACAGCAACAACAATAATAATTAATAATAATAATAATAATAATAATAATAATAATAATAATAATAATGTATTAGATTTGTATGCCGCCCCTCTCCGGAGACTCGGAGCGGCTCACAACAATCACAACAATATACAAATCCAATATTAAAAAGAAATAAAACATTTTAAAACCCATCATTAAGAACCATTCAATGCAATCACACCATTCATAAAACTATATGTGCTCAGGGGTATCTCAGTTACCCCATGTCTGGCGACAAAGGTGGGTCTTAGGTAACTTGCCATTCTAATCTCTGGGGGGGAGTTGATTCCAGAAAGCTGGGGCCACCACAGAGAAGACCCTTCCCCTGGGGCCCACCAGATGACATTGCTTAATCAACGGGACCTGGAGAAGGCCAACAATAAGATGGGAAATGGGCAGAGTATTTCTCATTTACTTCACTTGTGCACAGAGTTATAGCCTTCTGGGGTGACATAGCTCTCATCACCCACAGCTCCTTTGTTATTAACCCATGGCAAGAATGTTTTGGTCTGTTTAATTTGGTGCAGCATCAGAATCATATCCCCCATAAAGAACTAACTAGACTGTGGGTTCAATACAGCGATGACTAGAACTGAAAATCCTGCTCTCTCCCTTGATTTTTCAGATATTGCTGTCATTTTTTATTTATGATCATTTTCTTTTGCATAAGATCATCAATATTCCAAGAATATGCATTTCATTTCATGGGCCAAGCTTTGGTCTGGCTTGTAAAGAGGTTACATTTCAGAAGGACATTTCATCATAGAATTAGTGCAACTAGTCTCCCCATCACACAGCTACAGCATATGCTTTTGATAGCCCTTAAGTATTACAAATGTATTGACTTACACAGCCTGTTCCAGTGGCCAGCATTTGACATGTTGGTGCACAAGCAGCCCCATATTTGCTTCCTGAGGAGGCTGAACATGAAATGTACTTTTTTGGGGGGCTGCAGATTTCTGCAAAGGGAAATAAGACAAGCATAATGTGATATTTCTGTCATGTAGGGGGAAAGGATACTCTGGGAAAGAAAATGTGATCCATACCTAAGAGTTTTGTTGGTTTGCCGATACAAGTCAGATTTCCATTAATGCAGTAGCTAGAAAAGAAAAGGTATATTAAAATGCTCTTACAGATAGTTAGACTCAAGAATTTTTGCACAAAGTCTGAGCCTGAATCATTTAGGAGAAGCTATATAATTTTCCTCTTGAACTAGTTTAATGTTTCAAAACCACGTTTCAACTGATGTGGAAAAATGTTAACAGAAAGTTGTCAACAGAGACTTATTTATTATTTATTAATCAGATTTGTATGCCGCCCCTCTCCGCAGACTCGGGGCGGCTAACAGCAATAATAATACAATGTAAACAAATCTAATATTTAAGTTAATTTAAAAACCCCAATTTAGAAACCAATCATACATACTAACATACCATGCATAAATTTTATAAGCCTAGGGGGAGGGAAAGTCTCAATTCCCCCATGCCTGACGACAGAGGTGGGTTTTAAGGAACTTATGAAAGGCAAGGAGGGTGGGGGCAACTCTGATATCTGGGGGGAGTTGGTTCCAAAGGGTTGTGGCCACCACAGAGAAGGCTCTTCCCCTGGGTCCCGTTACTTACCATGTAGCTCCATCGACTACGGTGTATTGATCTGCCAGAATGATCTTTCTGCCTTTCAGGTAGCAGGGACACTGAGATTTCTGGACACACTCATTTTTGTGGTTCAGGTAGGTTCCTTTTGGGCAATTGCAGCCATCAATAGGCACGTCAGTGGGATGACATTCAATTTCTCTGCTGGAGAGGGACAGGCATGTCCGGTCGCAAGCTTCTGCACTGTAGCTGAATGTCTGATTTCCAATACAAGATACAGCTGCAAAAACAAACAACATAATTAGCTTTGGATAGTCAGAAAATTGCAATAACCCTGTTTCTCTTTACACAAGAAATCAGTAGTTGGAAATTCAGTGACCCAACATCTCCCCTTTACACCATGCACAGATTGTTATTTAATTACAGCTTACTGAATAAGCTCCAGTTTTCTGGGTTTGTAGTACCAGTGAAGTGAGTTACATAATATGTTAGCAGTACACACTATGTATGCAAGCACATTCATGGTGTGAACCTAGCTAGATTTCTTTCTAGCTGGGAAAGGAGCTGGAGCATCAGAGAACCCTTGAATCCTGATAACAGCTTTCTCAAATATCTACTCAATTTGGACATGATAATATGAAAACAGCAAATATGAGTCTTCATTATATGAGACGAATTGCAAGATCCATTACTACATAGATCATCAAGGCTAGATCAACTACAGGTAGCCTTCAACTTACTAAAGAGGAAGTAGAAAGGAGGAAGAGAAGGAGAGAGAGGTTGAGGAGGAGTGAAGGGGAAAGTAGATACGAGGAGAAAAGAGAGAAAGAGGGAGGGGAGTGCAAGAAAGAATACTTAAAGGGGCAGACCGGTGTTGGTAAAGGAAAGAAATTAAATAAGATATTGGTTTATGAACAATGCATAAAATGTGCAATTATGTGGGTTGTATGTAATATTGGAAGGTATATACATATTAAATCTGCATGTGACAAGATGGAGAGGAAAAAATGGGGGGAAAAACTGAAAAGAGTTCATTTAGTGACAATTCAAAGTTACAACGGCATTGGAAAAAGTGACTTATGACAATTTTTCACACTTATAACCATTTCAACATTCCCATAGTCACATAATTAAACATTTGGATGCTTGATAACTGGTTCATATTTATGATGATTTAGTGTCCAGAATACTACTACTACTACTACTACTACTACTACTACTACTACTACTACTAATTTATTAGATTTGTATGCCGCCCCTTTCTGTAGAAGGGATGTGTGTGTTGTTATGCGATCACTTTTTGTGCCTTTCTGACAAGTAAAGTCAATGGGGAAGCTGCTTAACAACTGTGTTACAAATTTAACAAGTGCAGTGATTCACTTAACAAATGTGGCAAGAAAAGTTATAAAATGAACTATAATTCTTTTAACATTTTTTTCACTTAACAACATAGGTTCAGGGCTCAATTGTGGTCATAAGTCAAGGACTACTTGTATATTTAGTAGTCTGTATTAAAACTATTTAGTGAAGTGAGGAATTCTTGTAATTTAAACTAATCTGGAGGCTACTTACTGCAGTTGTTGACTGTATTGCGCCAGTTCCCAAGAAATATTCCCTTTAAAGCACATTCACGGGCATAGGAACCCAGAGCAGAACAAATATATGGAAAGGTCTCTTCATAGTTACAAGCTTGATATTGACATCTCTGAAAACAAGTTGAACTTAGTCAATAACACATCAGAAATCTTGAATGCTGGAGCACTAGAACTGGTTCAAATACATGTGAAACATGCTAATATAATTTGTTTTGTTATCGAATAATGAAACTGTTTTAGAGCAGCTCTATGTCCTTAAAGAAGTCCCCATTTCACAGAGAAAAACATGCATAGTATTTTGTATTCCAGAATAAAGACAATATTCATTATGAAAATGAAACTGTGTCTATGGGTTTGGATGGGACCCCAAATGAAAGATTGGTTGAAATACTGCAAAATATTGATTTCATTATCAATTAGAAGGTTCATGTTGGCATTTTGGGTAATGTGAACTAGCTATTTTTTTTCCACACATATTCTGAAAATACATAAATATTCAGAAGTTTAAAATGTTATTTTCTGCCAAATATATCTGACAGTTTCCTAAAGGGCTAAACACCTAATTTTAAACATCCAGTGATGTATACCCACAGTTAAACAAAGTAGAACTGATAGAAGCAATAAAATATATTATGTGGAGTAATTTATCAGGAGAATAAGGAATAATTTGTAGTCTGAGCTACAAAGAATGAAGAATTGAAGAGCCTGGTACAGCAATATTCGGTGAGAACTCTGACAAACTGCTGAAGGTAAGATAAATTGCCCACTTTGAACTATATTTTTATTGGACTTTTACTGCTACAAGTCATATAAGCATAATAAATGGCAAGAAGTTTCAGACAAAAATTGTATATCAGTTCACATTATCTACCTTTAGCATAAACTCATCCTATCATGCAGATTGAAATAAGAAAAATGCATTGTTTCCTGAAGTGCTCTAGCAAATTTGATAATTTTCTAAACTACAAATTTGCATTATTATCCTGATTCCACACATCATGACATACATTCCAGACTATAAAGAGGAAGTCTTTAATGCTTCAACTCCAACTCCATTTATCTCAGAATATGCTAGTGGGTGGGATCTTCTTCTGACTAAACATACTATTTTTTTAAGAAGAGGAAAAGAGAAAAGATGAGAAATATTATTTAGTTGAGTTGACGATCTTAAAAATCATCAGATCTTGGCCTTTGGCGAAAAAGACCTTGGCCTTTGGAAAAGAGGCCATTTATCACTAAAATGGTTCTGAATCTTACAGAAGCCATAAATCAGTTCAAAGATGCTTTATGGTGAACATCCAGTGGAATACAGGTTTCTCTTCCATTTCTCAATGTTATTATAGATTGGACTATCCAATGTGGTTATTTGTTTCTTTCCAAGGCCTATCTCTGCCTAATATTTGGGACTCTGGATAACATCAGAAGCCACAGAATATTGCTTGCATCCTACCATGTAGGGAAAGAAGTAGGTTGGCATTGGACCTGATGCAACTATATTTCTTTCCATTTATTTCCAGAGACATCTTTGATGGAATGGGATAGGGTTATTATTCCTGTTATTCCTCTGTTCTACCATCTTGTCTAATTTATTTGTATCCCACCTTTATTATTATTATTATAAATAACTCAAGGCAGCGAATATACATGCATACATAATATGAACAAACATACATAATAATATTTCCTGCTATTTCCCCCACAAAACAACTCTTTGGGTCTGAGAGAGTGTTAATGGACCAAAGTTACCCAGCTGGCTTTCATACCTAAAATAGGACTAGATGTCACAGCCTTTTGATTTGTAGCCCAGGGCCTTGGTTCGTTACATTACATAAGTTCTTAAAAATGAGTGAGGATCTGGCAAAGATTATTTCAAATAAATCAGGAAAAATATCAAATCCCAAAGAATAGTTGCTACTGAACTCTGTCATACATTTCATAATCTAATGTCCGGCAGAACATTTTCTCCTCAAAACACAAAAATCCCTACCTTGACAAATGGATCAGGATTCACCACTGAATGACATTTCTGAAATAGTGGATTCATTTTTAAAACCGAACAGTAGGTCTCTGCACATATTTCTAAGGAGGAAAATAGGTATGAATCAAGTTCAATGATACCAGAGTTCATCTTAAATTGAAAATTGAATATTGCTTTGGAGACCATAGTCAAGCTAGAATTGTAATTATTTCCCTGGTGGAATTTCTCACTACATAAGCCAGTTAAAGTTATATTTTTGTGTTTTTCTTAAAGTTTCCAGAAGCCTATCCAATTTTAATCTATTTTGAATTTTGAATATAAAATATCCATTCCCTAGTTAATTTCTCAATTTATATAGCATGAATATTTTACTCAGTTATAAGCATGATGTACCCTTTTGCGTCGTTATCTCGGAAATTCAAAAGTTTATGCTTTTTAAGTAGAATGGCAATGTTTAAATAATATATTATAACTGCTGCCATTTCGCTTGTTATTCTAGTGGCTAATCATCTCCTAAGACTTTAAAAAACAATGTATACTTCTCCCATAACAACTCATCATCTGCAGACTGGAAATGCATTTTGCAAGGTTGTATTTATATTGCACGATTGTGAGTTCGGAACTTACAGACAGCAGCTTCAGATAATAATTGCTTGGACTCGGCTAGCCAATATCTGAGCTCTGAGAATGCTATCCAGTCAGAGATCATGTCACTGAGACTATTCAATACTCAAGTACGATATTATAAAAAACTCTTCTTCAACCAAAATATTAACAACAACAGCAGCAGCAACAGCACATCAGCAACAAAGGCCACAGCTGTTATTGTGAAAGAAAATTAATCTCCTCAGGATACAATAAATATGAAGCAATTATTGAAAGGTGGCAACAATTATTAGCATAAATTAGGGAGAAGCCAGTGGTGGACTCCTACTGGAACACCTAATTGTGCACAGCTCTGTGGCTTTGGCATGGAATCATGAGTTCGCCAACATGGAGGAAGCAAAATTTCATGAGGGGATGCACATGTGGGCAAGATTTCACTTCCTCCACAAGTGAAAGAAGCAGAAATGTCCACGAACACATGCTTGCATGCCAGAGCTGCGGAGCTGTGCACAATTAGGCATTCCAGTAGGACCACACCACTGGGAGAAGCGTATATACTGGTATATAATATTTATTAAAGGTTTCACATAGATCAGCTTGAATCATGTAGTTTTAAAGTAAAAAGGAAGAAAAAAGATAAAAGAAAAACTACAAGAAACAATACAATTAATGAAAGAAGGAAAAAAAGAAAATCAAAGAAGAGACTGTTTATCTGTTTTTGTGGCAGTTACAAACAGATTATCTCTCTCCAGTGGTGGGTGGCTGCCAGTTTGGACCGATTCACCTGTACCCGTGATGGGAATTTCCACCCACTCATTAAACCTGCAGTAATGGCTGACTGTCCACACCCCTGAACCCGTTCTCCAGTCACTGCGGCTAGAAACAAAGCATGCTCAGAGGGTCATTTATGTGACGTGATAGGGGTGTACTTCCATCACACTGTGAACCAGTAGGGAATGTAAGTGGAACCCACCGCTGTCCCTCTCCTCTCTTTAAAATTATGCTAGAAAAATCCTTTCTGTCCCACAATAAATACTTTCTTCAGTCAACAAATCCATAAATCACTATTTCATCCCCTCTCACGCACTCACACTGCTGGAATCCCACGTTTCCTATGTCTATGTCCTTGATAACTCAAGGGTTCTGCACACTGCTGAACAAACACTACAAAACTATATATTATTCCTCCCCTGCAGATGGTTCGATCTTATGTAAGGCGAGAGTAGATTCATTTGAATACAGCCATGAGAGAAACATAACCAAGAATTGTCACTGCTTCTCATGAAGGAGAGATGATTTAGAGCACAAAAGTACAATACTGCTTCTCAAGCACCATTTTTCAAATCTTTTAAATGGAGCCATGAGGTAACCCGAATGAAACAAATACATAAATAGCCATCAGGTGGTGTTAGTCCTAGGGTTATTAGAGTAATGAAAACATTTTTGAGAGGTTTTCTATGACTGTCCTTGTGTATAGTTATCATAATTCACATCTTTTTCTTCCTCCCATGCCCACAGAGGACCAAAGACTTGACATACTGTTTAGCTGACTCATAGAACAAGGATCTGTATCTCTCTCAATAGCAGATGGACAGTTCCCGGATCTCCAAGAATCCACAAAAAGAGGTGCAGTTCCTTCAGTAATATCCATGCTGGTCATGAAATCATCTGTGGTTTCTCCATTGTAGTTACCACATAACCCTGGTGAAATGAGAAAGTAACAATGATAAAAAAGGAAAGAAATATGAACGGATATATATAAATAAGTAATCTTACAAATCCTTTAACCAAGATTATGAGGAAAATAGATAAACTGTTGTTAAAACCAAACCTTTATTAACTTAAAGACATAAAAGATACTATGACTTAGAAATTGAATATTAAAAGGGAAATATATAAGTGTTTAAGATATCTCTATAATGTTACAAGCAGGCTGTAATAAATAATAGTCAACAGGATGGTTGATGTTCGTGTTAATCATTAAGTACTTAAGCTTTGATAATAGATTTGCAAATATGGAATTTCTTTTTAAAAGGGTATATGTTTTGTATGTCAGCGAAGCAGTGGAAGTGATGTGCCAGTGCCTGGAGGCTGTTGGGGCCTGGATGGGTGTCAACAAACTGAAACTCAACCCAGACAAGACGGAGTGGCTGTGGGTCTTGCCTCCCAAGGACAATTCCATCTGTCCGTCCATTACCCTGGGGGGAGAATCATTGACCCCCTCAGAGACGGTTCGCAACTTGGGCGTCCTCCTCGATCCACAGCTCACATTAGAGAAACATCTTTCAGCTGTGGCAAGGGGGGTGTTCACCCAGGTTCTCCTAGTGCACCAGTTGCGACCCTATTTGGACCGGGAGTCACTGCTCACAGTCACTCATGCCCATGTCACCTCAAGGCTCGACTACTGTAACGCTCTCTACATGGGGCTACCTTTGAAAAGTGTTCGGAAACTTCAGATCGTGCAGAATGCAGCTGCGAGAGCAATCATGGGCTCCTCTAAATATGCCCATGTCACACCAACACTCCGCAGTCTGCATCGGTTGCCGATCAGTTTCCAGTCACAATTCAAAGTGTTGGTTATGACCTATAAAGCCCTTCATGGCACTGGACCAGATTACCTCAGGGACCGCCTTCTGCCGCACGAATCCTAGCGGCCAGTTAGGTCCCACAGAGTGGGTCTTCTCCGGGTCCCGTCAACTAAACAATGCCACTTGGCGGGACCCAGGGGAAGAGCCTTCTCTGTGGCGGCCCCAGCCCTCTGGAACCATCTCCCCCCAGAGATTAGAATTGCCCCCACCCTCCTTGCCTTTCGTAAGCTACTTAAAACCCACCTCTGCCGCCAGGCATGGGGGAATTAAGACTTCTTCTCCCCCTAGGCCGTTACAATTGTATGCATGGTATGTTTGTATGTATGTTTGGTTTTGTATATTAAGGGGTTTTAATTCGCTTTTAGTATTGGATTATTACTGTATATTGTTTATGATTGTTGTTAGCCGCCCCGAGTTTTCGGAGAGGGGCGGCATATAAATCCAATAAAACTTGAAACTTGAAACATGTCATGTAATGTTTTTGTTTGTATTTTAATGTAAATATTCCATAAATATATTTTTTTTTAAAGGAAAGATTTTTAGACTATATATCAGTAATAAAAATATCATATATATGTTGAAATATATATATATAAATGAAGGTCTTGGCATATTCAGGTTTCTTCCCATGTAAGTTTCAGAGATTCCTGGTGACATTTCGACGAGGTCCCACTCGTCATCTTCAGACTGGTGCTTTTGTCCTTGTGCTAGGGTGAACACAAGGGCAAAAGCACTTGAAGAAGACAAGTGGGACCTCGTTGAAACATCGCCTGGAATCTCTGAAACTTACAAGGGAAGAAACCCGAATATGCCAAGACCTTCATACCTGTACCCATGAAAATTTACAAAAACATATATATAAATAAGTTGTGTGTGTGTGTGTGATATAATAACACAGAAGTGTCACTTTCCTTATTTACATTTATACAGTGCAATATAGATAACAATCATGTTTGATAGCTTAATTCTGTTTGAGAACCTTTCTTATTTTGTTATATATAACATCCTGAGCACAAGAAATTCCAGTTTTGCTTCCAGTGGTCATGACACTGGTTTTGTCATTGCACTGGTTACAATTTAAATGGCCTTATGCTTTTGTTTTTTGTATAACAAAACATTTGAGTCTCTGTGTGTCTGTGCATCTGATTCTGTTTTGTTCTATTGAGTATCTCTCTGTGTTCTCTCTCTCTATCTCTCTTTCTCTCTCTCTGAATTGTCTTAATTAATTCCTGAAATGAAACATAAATAATAAAATAAATATATTAGTCTCAAAACAAGGAGACAGCGAAGAGAATCAGTATAACTCCTGATAAATAACTATGGGCAATGCTTTCAACAATACTTTCAAGTTTCCCCTTAGGTTTGGCACAGAAAATCCATCTTTACATTCACCTCAATATTGTGTAGCTTCCAGATTCAGTAAAGAAATCCCTGTCTGAATGTTCCACAGATTTGGACTGATTTGAAAGAGGATAGTGGTGTTAATAATGATGATATCTATGTCCCAATCCCAAAGGAAATTCTCAGTAGAAAGGTTCATCTATTTGCAGTAGTAAAAAATAAAACTCTGGAAATGATTTCCCAATCATGATTATGGTATTCTTTGACAAGGGCTTCCAAATTTCCAGTCACCAATCAAGGAAACTGTTTACCTTGGGTTGTGCCTCTGAAATTTCGTTCGACTTTAATGTAAATTTGAAATACTGTATCAGTTTGTATTAGTATCTCCAGCCCATAAGGAGTGTACATCTGGATGTAAATTGATGATTGTCTGAAGATTGTGATATCCCCTAAAATAAAATAGATTAGATAACCAAATTATATGGACTCTATTTATCTATTTAAATCATGATTTAAATTTAAAATAAAACTTTTCCCAAACTTTGCTCTTAGGCTGTGTTTATATATGCATCCTACCTAGCAAGAATATAATACATATTAATGTATTTAACTAAAAATATATATACAGGTAATATGCACATTGTTGACAAAATCATCAAGTTATTGAATGCTTGTACAGTGGTACCTCTACTTACAAATTTAACTCGTTCTGTGATCAGGTTCTTAAGTAGAAAAGTTTGTAAGAAGAAGCAATAGGATCCATAGGAATCAATGCAAAAGCAAATAATGTGCACGATTGGGGAGGGTGAAGGCCCTGTTTTCTCCCAGGAGATTCCTAGAGCAGCTCCATGGAGGCTTCTCCCTGCCTTTTCTGGTTACAGTTTTGGAGGCTTGGGTTTGTAAGTGGAAAATGGTTCTTGACAACAGGCAAAAAAATCGTGAACAGCCAGTTCTTATCTAGAAAAGTTCATAAGTAGAGGCATTTGTAGGTAGAGGTACCACTGTACTCTATTCTCCCTTCTCTTACCTGATGTGTAAGGTAACCACTTAAGTTCATTCTCATCATTGAACACTTCATTCTTGGAAATCACAATTTTCTCCTGTGCATAAAACAGAATCCTAATTAGAAGCCAGGGTTAGTTCTAAGACCAGAAAAATATTGAACTTTTCTTTGACTAGATTTAGAAGATCAATTTAAATCAATTTATATTCTAAATCAATTTAGAGATTGATTTAGAATATAAAATATACTGTATGTAAATAAAATAGCCTTCTCCAAACCAAATCCATCAAGTTTCACATAGTTTTAGTATTTGCACCTAAAACCTTTGCAATTTTGCAAAAGAATTACAACATTTCATGATATTTCAGAGAAAAATGCTAAAATCCTGTAAGATTGAGTGACCACGCCAGGGACTCTGCAAACCAATTTTAAGAACTATTCAATTGTTATTTAAATAATATCATTATTAAACAAAACATAGATTTGTATAATGTGCAAACCAGGTCAATGCTTCAAAGAATTTTTCATTTCTTTATTTTTGCTTCCAGGCACACATATTTCTCTCACCTTTCATTCTGTTCTGCACTCTGTGTATTTGTATCTGGAAATATTACCCACCACTAAGTAGATTAAATGTCAATGGGGCAGATAATGTTCCTATGTTATAATGGCTACATTTGATTATATTTGTACATTCTGAGGTGAAATATTATCAGTGGGTTGGATACTTACTTTTTCTGATATATAAATGATAGCTGACAAGGATGTCTCTGAATTGGAAAAGCCAGACTGTTCGTATACAGCCATTAAAGTTCCATTGTGTGGCAACAAAGAGCTCTAGAAGAGAAATAAATACAATGTTTGTAGAAGAAAAATAAAAACCTCCTTTCACTTCTTTTCTGTCACTACACTACCAGTTTTATAAGTTGTGTTAAATGTTTTATAAAATGACAACAAAGAACAGGCCAAGAATATGGGAAAAAATACCATGGTTCAAGGACTGGAAAAATATCTCTTTACATCCTTAAAAAGAGAATCTTAAAGGAATGTTTTAATTAAAGGACAATAATCTTAATACCACATACCAAGAAGATATTCCTGAAAATGTTAAGTGACAGATGAAATTAAAGAGAGTAGCAGTGAACAAGAGCTTTAATGTGTAAAATACCTTCAAAAGGATATAGGTGCAGAAACCATGAAACCTGTATGGTTTGGAGTCGAAAGTGGTGACAAAGGAACCTCCTTCCAAAGAACATCTGCCAGGACATGGTTGTTCTGTACAGGTCCATTGGCCCATTGTACATTTACTGGTGGAAAGAAATATACAGGTCAGCTACTAACTAAGGAGGCTGGATTCTATCAAAATTCCCTCTTTCTGCAACAATATTTTGAAATCAGTAAGCCTTAAGCAAGAATCATTATGAAAAAGCAAATAGGCATCTAAAGACAAGAATAATTGATCTCATATTTTGATCTATGTATATATCTAGTGAGCCTCATTCAACCATTTTTAAACAAACTTATAAGTAAGGTGGATTAGCACATGACATCAAAGTAACATTGACTATATCTGTCCAGCATTACTGTTTGTTAGCCTAAGTTCCCTTAGGATATTAAGTAGTCTTACATTAACAGAATAACTTCAGTTCATAAGCAAAATTATAAGATTTTCTATTTTGAGTGTACTGTATAATCCTTCAGAACAGATTTTCAGAGGTCATGAACAATTACAAGAAGAAGGATCATCACTGAAATCCAGCTTAGTCATTTCTATTGCTGAAATATCCCAATGTTAAACATTTATTTAGGAGATATTTACATCAGCCAGCCTAGGTCTCTAGAGAAGGGTTTAAAGATGGAAAATATGGAAGAAAATAGAATGTCCAGCAGCAAGATGGATTCACCCAGTTTTTTTGTTAATGGGGTGCTGTTAGAAGAGCTGAAAGACCAGACTGGGACAGATCTTCATGGAGAAAATTAAGCTTTATGATCTCCAAGAGTCTATATATAATAATTTGATTGCATGCATGCATTAATCAATCAATCAATCAATCAATCAATCAATCAATCAATCATACCAGTGGGAGAAAACGTAGGATCTATTATCATTGGTTAACTGTGAAATTGTTCAATAAACAATATTAATTGTGTTAATAATTAATATTAATATTTAATATTAATATTAAAATGTGGGGGATTTAGTGGATATGTCATTTATAAAATATTCATACTTATAGATTGATCTCATAGTACTTGAAATGTATTAATTCTTTTCTTATAAAAAAATGCTAGCCTCACTTGGTCTAACATAAATGCCATTACTGAAGTACCAATTATAGGTCTTGTAAGAATTCTCACCAGGTTCTACAAGTTGCTTTAATGACATCGCCAGGAGCATATATCTTCCCCTTCCATGTGCATGGACACTCTTCAATAGGAATACATGTTTGGTTTTGAGAAATGTCATTCAAAATGGTGCCTGATAACAAAGGAAAATGTTCAGAACAAATTAAAGAGAAACAGTTTAATCTTGACCACACAAAGCTTGAGGTTTGGCTATAAAATTATTGCTCTAGAATAAATTGGATCCATTCACTTAGCTATCAGTATCATGCTCAAGTTCCAGTTTTTCCTGTTCATTCTGAATCCTGATATAAAATGCCAGCTTAGATGTGCATCTCTGTCTTTAAGCATCAAGAAAGGCTTTTATATAGGAAATCATGAGCATTTCTGTTTCCAAGAACATTAAAACATCTGGTTTTACTATATGTTTAATGAAAGGATCACTTAACCAACTCTGTTTTCCCTAAGGGAAAATAACAAATGCTATTGCTGTTATTTGTGGCTATACTAATTTTGAGAATCAATATCTAAATTCTGATTCAAGACAAGTACAGGTAGTCCTGGACTTACAACAGTTTGTTTAGTGATTGTTCAAAGTTACAACATTGAAAAAAGGGATTTAAGACTATTTTTCACACTTAAAAACATTGTAGCATTTCTGAGTTCATGTGATCAAAATTCGGGTACTTGGCAACTGGTTCATATTTATACGGTTGCAGTATCCTGGGTTGAAATGATAAGCGAAGTCAATGGAGAAGCCAGATTCACTTAACAACTATGCCACTAATTTAACAACTGTAATGTTTCACTTAAAAACTGGTGAAGGAAAGGTTGTAAAATGGTGCAAAATTCACTTAACAAATGTCTCACTTAATAACAGAAAGTTTAGGCTCAATTCTGGTCGTACGTTGAGGATTACTTGTATTCTTCAAACATACTAGGATCATTTTATCTTATGCACTGCTTCTGTTATGCAATAGTTTATTGGCCCTGAGATTGATGGAAAGTAAACCCATTTGTCTAAATCTAACTATCTCACTTAGCATCAGAAATTTTGAGTGATGGTCATAAATTGAGGACTATCTGTATTATTAAAATATCCATTAGAAGCAAATTCAGGAAAATAACATAACATTATCTCTTGAAAGGGAGACAGATCTACAAAGTTACTATAAATGCTGCGTATTGAAACATTGAATATAAATATAGCCCTTCCTACAATCTCTAAAATATGGTAGTATTAAACAATTAGCAGCTTAAATATATTCATGCCAAGATAATTTTACATATTATTTTTATTTACCTTCTGGACAGAAGCAGCCATATGTACAATCGGTGGAACAACTGTATTCAGGATTGGAACAAGTCTTGAGACATGGAGAGCCACATTCTTTATACTGTTGATTACCTGGGCATTTTCCCAGAGCTACAAAATAAAATAATTTTAAAGATTTCCTGAACAAAATAAAACACTAGATTTAGAATGCAATTTTGAGATCAATCCACTTCACCCTTAAAACGTCAACTAATTCCATCCAATAATATTAAATATATTTCCCCCTACTCGTTGAAAACTAAAAATTCTCCTTCTCTAGACTTCTCTTCTGTAAATGTTTATGTAATACATAAAATAACAGGATTTTTGTTTACTTCTGAGCAGAATCTTTCTTATTCTGAAAAGAAATATTTGCAGAATCCTAGTATTTAGAAAATTAATAAGATACGGCTGCGTATATTTATTCTCCTTCTGCATTTTTTCTAATTTTCATCTCAATTTTAAAATGAATCCCATTGAATGCAGGTATTATTTAATATTCTTAACAGAGAGTCATTATAATATAATAGTATTTTCTATAGCTCTGGTGGCCTCCCAGGTACAGTATGTCTACCCATTTTGCCATTCATGTATTTTCAAGATAAAATCCAAATCAAATGTATTTAGGAACAAAAAAATCTATTTAATTTATGCTAACGAATTTTACTTGACATTCGCATGGCTTCAGAGAAATGAGCCATGCATTATCTTAGCTATGTGCTTTTAAATTAGTCAAAATCTGAAGCAGAAATTCTTAATATCGCCTCAGATGCCTTGTTAGCTGTATGCTAGGCCGTAGTATGAATTTCTTCTGTAAGAAAAAAAACCCCACACCTCTGTTTGGATGGATGGCATTGATATCTCCTTTTCTGCTGTTTCTATAACTTCTATCACTGTACTTGCCTTTTTTTTTCAAGCAAGAACCTTAGGTAATCACAATGATTTTGCCCACCTTTATAAAAGAAAAAAACTGTATCCATATGTTCTTTCATATGCTCATGTTAGTGAAAGAGAAATTACATGATATAGCCTATTTAAGGAAGAGAAGGGTTGCTGTGAAACCATCTGCACCCAGAGGAGAGTCTGGGCACTGTGGCCACGTTTTGACAGTGTTGGGTTTTATAAAGACAGGCCACTATTGTGATGGCTGCTGGTAAGAGAAAAATAAGCCACAATGACCTTTCCGTGATATTGCCAGCCAGAAGGGAAAAGGCCCCTCGTTCTGATCTTATGAATATGTGTTGTGTGCCAAAACATCTGCTGATATTTCTTATCAGATAGTGACAGCTTTACACATTCTCACCAGGGTGCTGCTGTTCTCAAATACCTGTAGAGGGAAACATTGTCCCCTGAATGACTTGCCTCTTTAAGTGCAAAGGAACCTCATGCATCCTGGACCATGTAAGGGGATTTCTTAATAGTTTCCTTCTTACACTTTCCTTTTCTCAAAGCTATCTGCTTCAAGTGAGCAACATTATTTATCAGTAATTTCTATGATGTGAGATGACTGCCTATTAACTTTTGCCTGCTGGTAGTGGAACCTCTATTATTCCAATCAGTGAATGGAATTATGTGTCATCATTTGCGGATAGCTACCAACTGGAAATTATAATAGACAGCAATGAGAAACTAGTGTATTAAACATGAAGGCTTTATTAAAAAAGAAGTGAGCAGTGAAATTATTGTAATATATTAGTTTCTGCCTTCTAGTGGAAGATACTGTGGCATGAAGTTAACAATTCTTTTAATTCACCAGCCCCAGGATCCTTCTAACACACTAGATTATAATTCCTATAATCCTGAATCATATCCCATTATTTCTGCCCAGTATGGGCATTAAAATAAATACAATGCTCGCTGGGTGTTTTATTTAAAATAAAATAATCTATTATTTTTATTTTTATTATTTTTATTATTTTTATTATTTTTATTATTTTTATTATTTTTATTATTTTTATTATTTTTATTATTTTTATTATTTTTATTATTTTTATTATTTTTATTATTTTTATTATTTTTATTATTTTTATTATTTTTATTATTTTTATTATTTTTATTATTTACTTAAGATTCGATCAAAAATGTTTTAACATTAATTTTCTTCTAGCCCAGAGTTGAGGAAACTGCTTTAAATGATTTTTTTCCCTTTGATGCTTTTCGAGAACCTTTGTCTAGCCAGTAATTTTATTTGCTTGGTTGTCTTGTTCTTTAACAAGGCAAGGAAAGCATACAGAGCACATCAGCTGGAATACTCTCCACACCCTTTACCATAAATAATCATAGAAAGTATCTGGATTTTCTTTTGTGTTACAAGCTAATTCAACTTTTCTATGAAAAGATGTCCATGTGTAATTTTATTGTCCTCTAATGTTGCATTTATATGTATACTGGGAATCACAGGGGGATTATGTAATTTCTTCCCAACATTCCATTGGATTGGAGGGTGTATGTGTGGAATGGCCTGTTCTGTTCTATTAGGAGTGGCCAACCTGCAACTCACAGGCTTAATACAGCACTATGACCATTCTAATTGAGTAATTCATAATGGATTTGTTAATATTTAAATGTGTTTCCAAATAGCCAAATAGGAGACTCTACTCTCTGAGTGCCATATTTATGCAAAAAATTCCTAAAATCCTAGGTTTGATGAATCCACATATAGACTTGTGAGTTTGTATATATGTGAAAAGGGTTATCTAATAATAGTAATCAGTGTGTGAAATGTATTACATTTTTGAAAGCAATGCACTTACTAACTGGGAAAAGGTACTTTGAAATACACCAAAATTCCAATCTGCAACTCATAGAGTTGCTATATTAGTTTCCAAAATGACACAACTGCCCAAGATCATTTAAGCTCTTCCAAATCAAACCTAAAGGATTGCATAGCCCTAATATATAATGAAACTGTTTGATGAGACTGTTTTGTGTATGGACAATTATCACTGAATTGCATACATTATTATTCATAATAATACAGTTGTATCTACAATCCATCTTTCTGGACTCTAGGCTATTTTAAAGGGAATATTGAAATTGGCTTGATTTACATTTATACTTTGGTAGTAAATCCAGTCAATAACCACTAGTTGAGTTTGATACAGCTATCAAGACACGCTGATGGCAGTTGGCAGTGATGAAAAAAAATACAGCAAAAGGTAAGAAGCAATCAAAGGCAAAACCATCCAAAAGTATCTACCAAGGGAGTATGCAGCTAAAAGGAGCAGCAACAGAAGAAGAACTATTAACAGGGACTCTTCTCTTCTTTTGTATTTCTTTTCTTAATACAAATCAAGATTAGAGTGCAATTTGCAAAGAAAACACATTTGCAGAGTGTAGATGCTAAAACATATTACCCAGCTTGTATAATTAGAGATGTAAATGATTGAACTTACAGCAGGAATCTTTGGTCCTCCATTTGGCTACTTCTTGATGAGACATGGAACACTGCCTTGAATATTCTGAAAGAGTAGCACAAGCACAACTGGTGCGTCCTGGATTGCTGCAGGCTTGCATATCCAATTGGCAACTGATAACAAACCCATTTTGGGAAATGTTGCAAGATGGTGACACGAAGTGTAACAGTTGGGAGCACAATGCGGCCTAAGAAGAAAATGAACAAACATATAGTCTCAATCAAGTGACGCACACTATAAATTTTGAAAACTACCACTACCAGTTTTGAAGAATATCCCATCAATTTCAACAGAAGAGCCCTTCACTCCTCCACTCGAAACAGAATATCTTACGAAAATAGACTAACTATCCTGGGTCTTGAAAGCTTAGAACTGCGGCGCCTAAAACACGATTTGAGTATTGCCTACAAGATCATATGCTGCAACGTCCTTCCGGTCAACGACTACTTCAGCTTCAACCGCAACAACACAAGAGCACACAACAGATTCAAACTTAATATTAACCGCTTCAAACTTGACTGTAAAAAATATGACTTTAACAATCGAGTTGTCGAAGCGTGGAACTCATTACCGGACTCAATAGTGTCAACTCCCAACCCCCAACATTTCTCCCTTAGACTCTCCACAATTGACCTCTCCAGGTTCCTAAGAGGCCAGTAAGGGGCGTATATAAGTGCACTGATGTGCCTATCCTCCCCTGTCTAATCGTCTTTCCTTTATCTCATATATAATATATATTCTCTCCTTATCTATCTATCTATCTATCTATCTATCTATCTATCTATCTATCTATCTATCTATCTATCTTATATATATATATCATATATATTCTCTCCGTATCTCTTATATCATATATATTCTCTTCTTTTTTTACTTTCTATCTTTATATATATTACTTAATGTCTATTCTCTTCCATATGTATTGTATATTGGACAAAGAATAAATAAAAAAAATAAAAAAATAAATATTCAGCAGTATATGCTCTGTGGTTCAAGGTAGACAGATTGTCACTCTTGTGTCACAGCTTATTCCCGGTCTTGTCTGCTGACTTCTAGACACAGAAAATGGGAAACGAGGTTTTCCCTTTCATATCAGCAGGAGGCATCAAAATCATAGCATAAATTTAAAGCAAAAACATTTGTGGGGTTCTTGTTTCTCTCTGAATTTGGTGGTTTTCATTACCAAACTTGGTTGTTTGCAAGGAAACCACCATGCTCAAAGAGGACCAAGGATCCCACCATTAAATCCTGATCTACCAATATTTTTTATTGGTAAGAATTTTTTTTTCTGATTTCCTATGCTGGGATGAAAAGGGCAACCTGTTTAAACTAGAGCAAAACAAGATGGGAAACTAATTAACTGAGAACTAACTGAGATAAGATGCAACTCCATAATAAATGGAAAGCAAAAAATGATTAACATTGTTTTATGGGAAAATGGTAAGTTTACAAAAGACACACTTTCCCCTCAATCCCTTTCAGGTAGATGGGGCTGTCTGCTCTTGCTTCTTCAGATCTGTAATATTTTTTATCACATCCTTTCCCCAAGGGAATTTAAATACACAATAATGGCATAGTGCTTACATATTCTTTCTTTGGAGGCATGTTAGGAGTCCTCATCCCTTCAAAAGGACAGATCTCTGCAGGATCATCAATTTTATGTAAATTTGCATATTCATAAGGATCCAGAATAATTCCTGTTAATTGAGATATACATGTTACTGAATTTGATTGAAATGAGTCTTAAAGAATTCTTCAGCCAGCATGTTCAGTTCATTCCTCTTCAAGTTGCCAAGGTTGAAAAATACTGCTCTAGAGGAAAATTGATCTTTTGAAATATTTTGGGGGGTTGGGCAAAGAATGGTCATTTCAGTGTTTTCCATCCCACTTTTTGCATTGTCATTTTAATAGGAAAGTGAACACAAGAACAAGGGGACACAATCTGAAGTTAGTTGGGGGAATGATCAAAGGCAACATGAGAAAATATTATTTTACTGAAAGAGTAGTAGATCCTTGGAACAAACTTCCAGCAGACGTGGTTGGTAAATCCACAGTAACTGAATTTAAACATGCCTGGGATAAACATATATCCATTGTAAGATAAAATACAGGAAATAGTATAAGGGCAGACTAGATGGACCACGAGGTCTTTTTCTGCCGTCAGTCTTCTATGTTTCTATGTTTCTATGTCATTTCCCCCCATAAACCCAATACCTGTAAAATCCAAATCAGATACTATTAACTCATTAGTTTTACAGTCCAAGATGAACACTATCAATCCAGCAGAGCATTTCAAATTCTGAATCAAACAGGTAGCACTCACAACCATTTGTTTAGTGACCATTTGAAGTTATAATGGCACTGAAAAAGCTGATTTATGACTGTTTTTCACACGGGTGTTGCAACATCCTCATAGTCATGCAATCAAAATATTGATTGGCAACTGACAGATATTTATGATAGTTGCATTGTCCCAAGGTCAATGCATTGTCCCAAGGCCAATGTGATCATCTTTTGCCACTTTCTGACAAGCAAAGTCAATGGGGAAAGCCATATTTGCTTAATAACTATGTTACAACTGCAGAGATTTGCTTAACAACTGTGGCAAGAAATGTCATGAAATGGGGCAAACCTCACTTAAAAACTGTCTCGATAAGCAACAGAAATTTTGGGCTCAACAGTGATTGTAAGTCAAAGATAAATGATGATGATGATGATGACAATAATAATAATAATAATAATAATAATAATAATAATAATAATAATACCGTCACTCAGAAACTCATTCAATTCTTGCCCATCAAAATTTCCACATAGTCCACATGTCTTTGCCATATATTTCTGTTCAATTAAAACCTTTTAAAAAAGGGTGTGGGAAGAAAATCAATTAGAAAACAACCATGCACGACGTCTTGGTAATTTACCCATGTTGTATGTTCTCCTTATAAAATTTATAGAGTAATGCCATTTTGATCAGTGGAATGCGCCTCTGAGCCAATCCAGACAGCAACATGCCTATTAACAATGTTTGTTAACCAAATCATGGACTGCAGTCCAGGTCAGCCTGACATATATTGCAGTATTAATAGTGAGACATTCCACAATTAGCAGGGGAAAAAATCTAAGAGGCCGTCCTGCTGTGACACCCTAAACGTTTAACAAGCTGCAGTAAATCTGCTGATCTACAAGGAGTCACATATGACTTCTGTTTGTTCTTGCTTTGACAACCTAATTCAGCTTCTCCTCTGGAATTTGTGATCAAATGTTCTTTCCCAATTTCTCCCCCCCCCCCCAAAGTGGAAACCGATAGTCACTTACTTTGCATTATTGCTTTGCATTATTGCTTGAATATATTTCATCTGGTAACACTATTCAAATTAAAAGTTGTCATCCAAGACAATGTCCATAGTGGACAATTAGACAAGACCTTTTAAATAGTAACTAGTCTTTTCTCTTCATCTCCTAATGCTTTTTTCATTACTAGCTAATGATAAAGAGCAACATTTTATACAATAGTTACCAATTTTACTTCCAATAATGCATTCTGCTCAAAAAAATTAAAGGGAACACTCAAATAACACATCCTAGATCTGAATGAATGAAATATTTCATTGAATACTTGGAGTTATAGTCTGTTGTTTAAGTGTTCCCTTTATTTTTTTGAGCAGTGTATTTTCAGGTCTGTTTTATTATCCCTGAAGAAGGTTTAGAGCGGCATATGAGATCCATTATATGGTGCCTCTCAGACTGCAAGTCTCAACCTGTTCCTGCTTCTGTTGAATGCATGGTTTTTCTTTAGTTATGACTGTCAATTATTATTGGATGTACCCAGAGATTTTTCAATGATACCTTTAAAACAATGAGTAAAATTTGGTACTTTATATAAATGTTGACAGCGGCAGTCCAGTAATTGTTGCTTGAAAGAATGGGCTATTTGGAATAGAGGTTTTTGTGGGAATGTGTGTGTTTGTATGGAGGTGTTCACAGAAAGAAAAACATGTTTTAGTCCCCACCCCACTTCTGCTATTTTTCACTTGCAATACTTCTGGCTAGCTTCACTCAGACAGATATTCAGACTGGAAGGTTCACAGCCAAAAATTCCAAGGACACTACTCTGATGAAATGTATTTATTGTAAGTATCAGGAAAGTCTTTAATAATGATAGAACAGAACCCCCTTTCTAAGAGGTCTGTAAGGGGCGTGCATAAGCGCACCACTGTGCCTACCATCCCTGTCCTATTGTCTTCTTTTGTTACTTTTTATCATTACTTATCTAATGTTTTATTTTTACAAATTATCACCCTATAATTGTTTGACTAAATAAATAAATAAAAAATCTATGCTTTAAGCCCCCTCTGTTGCAGCCCCAAGGCTCAAATCCTGCATTTTGTCTTGGCCTTACAAGGAATGAAAAGACATCCATTTCATTCTGTGATAAGTAGATCATACTTGCTTGTGGTTATTGTAATGGACCATCTTGGCCTCTGACCCTTTACTTTTGGCTTTCCATGCTTTTGTCCTTTCACACACACACACACACACACACACACACACACACACACTAATTGGAAGGTTGTTGAGAAAGAAATGAAAGGCAGAGGAATGTTACCAATCTCTTCCCTTCTGCTTTTTCCATTGTAAACGATCTCTTGCCTAAGTGGCTTTTCTCTCAAATGGCAAGGTGGAGGAGAAAAAATAGAGAAGAAAGTTAAATAAATGAGAGAGATGGGAAAAAGGGGAATAGAAAGATTTAAATGAGTTGGTATGTGTGACAGGTATGGTGGGTGAGTTAGTGAAGTTACTGTGCTTGTTTAATCATTTTACTTTATCTCTACCAATCTTTTCCATGAGAATATTTTGTGAATCATTTTGTCCAACAGGTGCCACAAACAGATGAAGTATATAAAGCAGACTATAAAGAGGGACCTGTGGGATAATTCCATGTTCTACTTACTTTTAATGCCAACCCTTTGACGTAGTCTGACATGCCTCATAACATGTGAGGGCATTATGATAGAAGCTGTTTTTGGAGAGACTGTGGACAAGTGATCAGCTGAAGCTGATTGGTTGACTGGTTGTTGTGGAGATGATGATGTTAGGTAGTCCTCAAGACTTGGGAGAAAGATAGAGGGAGGGTTGTGGAAGAACAAGGGAATTGATGTAGGAAATAAGGCAGGTAATATCTGAGTGATGATGGGCAGAGGGAAATTTGGCAAGAAATTGAGCTGGATTATGCATGGAAAAGGCAGAATTAATATTCGAAACCAATTCTGCTGCCTGGCGCTCAAAATTCAACCATGATTCCAAGTCTTTGGATCCTCAATATCCTGGTCTCTGGATGATGCTATTGAATGCCATATTGGGAATTACAAAGTACCCCAACCTTGCCTGGTTCTGGGATGAATAACAATGTGACTACCTGGTATGTATGGTCTATTTTAGTTACAGTATAATTTTCCTTATTTTCCTAATTATGTTTATTCTCTTTTGCTTGGTTTCAGGCAATGCACTTAAAAAAACCTGGAGTTGAGTATCCTTAAAAATATAAATTTAAATGAATGAATGAATGAATGAATAATATAACTGCAGAAATTATCAGGAAAGTTACACTGAAGTTTGCAAAGAAGCTTTTGAGAAGAATCTTTATGTGAGGCAAAGAAATTAAATACATATGTGAGCAATTTTTCTTGCAATATTCTGCTTCTTTACCATTTTGCAAGCAATTTTTTTTGGAACTACAAATAGAGATTTCTCTCTCCCACCCCCTCCTCTGCCATGTTAAAAGTGACAGCCTTGCTCTGCCTAAACTGCAAATGTAAAGTTCATTAAATCATTTAATTAAAAATAATGGTTGTTAAAATCATTACCCTTTGGCTTTACTGTGTTCCGTCTTCAGTTTTTCAAGCAATGCCAAGGAATATATACAGAATAATTTCTTTAATGTGTGCCTGGAATTTTTAGACTTCCAAAATCATAATCACTATGAAAAATAAAAACTTTACTCACCATGAGATATTCATCATTGTTCCAGAATACTGCAAGTTCCATTTCCTTCCGCTTGGATATTAAACGGATATTGTGCCCAAATGGGGCAATCTGAATTCCATTTTTAGTAAATGGCAACTGGATTTTACTAGGGACAAACATATACATTGAGACACTTTGTGGAATTGTAAAGGTTCATTTTCAGAATCAAATGATGCAAACTTTATTGGAATTCATGTTCAAATGCCACTACATTTTCATTCTCTAATGAGATAAAATGAACAGTGGACTTCCCAATATGCCTGAATCTAAAACCCTGGCAGCTTTAGCCTACAGAGTCTGGCTGAAGGATCCTGAGAGCTGTACTTCAAAAATATCTGAAACATTCATAGGTCCTAAAATAGAAATATGGGATCTGGCAGGAAATTGCAAGTTGTGATCATATGGCAATAATGGTCAAACTGCTGTCATAAATTGGGTACAGTCACATGGCTTTTTAAAATTTTACAACTGTGTCACTTAATGGTGAAGATGCTGATCCTGATTCTTTCTGATTGTGGTTGGTTTAATTGATGACAACCTCTATTATCATGAGTGAGATATCCCATTACACAATGATAAAGTTATGGCTTTCAGGCTACTTGCAGCTCACAACCACCTAAAGGCCTCAGAATGGCACTATATCAGGGGTAAGTTCCTGCTGTTTCAGGACAGATTGCCCAAATTGTTAGTGACTGGTTGGCAGTGATGAGCTCCTATGGATATGGTCAGGAACACAGTACCGGTACAAAATTTGGAGCTCAACCCCAGAGCACCCAATTTGCACTGAAAGATGTTTAAACAAAATGCATAAGCCACGCCCACAGTAAAAATTTTGGTAACCCATCACTGCTCATTGGTGATGTAATTTTGACATCACGGATCCTATTCTATCTGTGCTGGTCCGCGCTCACCACCATCTTTTTTTCTAAATTTTCAGCCTATTTTCTTGTGTTTGGATGGCTCCTCCTCATTCCGTGCTTTGAAAAAAGCCCTCCTGCTTGACCCCAGGTTAATACTGACCTTTATTTCTTTGCCTGAAGCACAGCTGATAAGCTCTTCAGCTGTGTTGCTGGCTGAATCCACCTCTGAGCATGCGTGGAAGTAAAATCTCATGAGGGGATGGGATACAAACTGGTGGTGAGGGTAAGTGGAACCCAACCCTGCACTGTATGATGTGTATAAAGAAAAACTAATATAATTTCCTGTCCTTATGGTTTTTGGAGGGTCCAAAAAGAAAAAGTGATGCTTTAAAATGATATTTAGCTATGATGCAATAGTGTTTCCTTGGGTGTCAAATGTATCAGTTTGATGATATTTTATGTGTCCAAGACAGGCAGAGCTTTTCATGTGATGGTATGATGCTGTATCTATACCATCTGTATCTGTGTCTGTGTCTCTGTCTCTATATCTATGTCTATCGCCTACCTATCTTCCTATATACCTATCTATCTCAGCTCAATGCTTTTTATCAAGTGGGATCCATTCTATGACCTTCAGTATATAGACAATGGCTAAAATGTTGGATGAATGATTACATAGACACACACACACACACACACACACACACACAAATCTTTTACAAAAACATTCAGAAAATCAGCTCTGTAAAGAAGACAGGATCTATTTGGATTACATTATAGAAGCTATCTAAATATAGATTTTTCTTATTTATTTATTTAAATTTATATGCCGCCCAACTTCCAAAGGATTCCGGGTGGCTTAACAGCAGAGTAGAATATTAAAAACATCAATTAAAACAATTTAAAACCCATATATATCATTCCATGGCTGGATCTTGCCGATTACAGCCACAAGATTAATGGCACCAGGTCTTAACAGCTTTTTTGGATGACCAATAGGGTGTGGGCAGTCTGACCTCTGTAAGTAACCTGTTGCTCCCTCACAGGCCTGCCAGCCAACAGTATTTAGTTGATGAGACCTGGAGGAGACAATCCCCGTGGGATCTCACCGGTCACTGGGAGTTGTGTGGCAGATAACCAGGCCCTAAGCCATGTAGGGCTTTAAAAGTAATGACCAACATCTTGAATGGTGTTGTGTTGGCAATTTTATTACCCATTAGCACCACATACCAAAATATTCTTGTCACTTATAGGTAGTTAGCCAAAACTGATACATCATGAGAAATGGGATGCTCCTTCCACTGAAAGTGTACACAGTTTCCCAGTACTTGAATGATGATTCATGACAAGCACATTGTTTTAGAGTTGAAGCCCAAGGGCACAATTTCATATAAGATGGTTGCCATACTTTATAGAAGAAGCTTTAACTTGCAACAAAACAAAACAATTTTTCTATTGGATGCTTACCCATAATCTTTGAGTGATATGCCACTTTTGTCAATGGTAATAGTATTCGGGCCCGCTTGAATGATAATTCTTTCAATTGTTTTGTTCAGACCACGACGGAACTGTATGTTGAAGTCCGGAGAGGTCTCATCACAGACGGTAGCAAAGACATAATTACAAGTCCCCGAGAAATCGTACAGGTAATTGTCAAAAGTTGAGAAATGACCAGTGCCCCAGGTGGAACAAGAACCCTTGTCCAGAGCTTAAAGAAAGAAAATAGTAATGTAATGAGATTCTATGGGCTTTAGAAATCCAATTATTTATTTAGATACTGTTTTCTCTTCACTCTTATTTACAGCTGTCTTTTAAATTTCTTTTTTTTTTTTTTAGATTCAAGGCCATGTTCCACCATATGCAAAGGCACAGTGCCCAGGCACTTTGTCCAAATGAAATTTTGCTGAGGTTTTCAATATAAACAATAAAGCCCCTTCCAATATTTTTAGAATAATCCTTTCAAAGATAGAAATCATCCAAAAATTTGGAGGGCTGAATACCTTGACATTTGTAGAAACAAGCAAGTTAAGTTTTAATATATTATAGATAAGGATGGTTGTAAGGGAAAACAAAAACAGAAAGTCCCAGGAAGTCTGAGCTTTAAAGGGACAGACAAAAAGCTATCTACTGAAATATAAAGGAAGGGAGATGACAACATTGTAGGAACTGAGGAAAGTGTAGTTGACTACTACAGGATTAAGGGTGTGAGCAGAGCAACAGGCTGAGTAAAAGGAATGGTTAAAGAACAAAATAGCAGTCTTTTTTTTAACAATCAAAATTATTTTTAACAAAACAAAAAAACCTAATCCCTAAATAATGGAAAATAAAGAATTGCTTCTTGGAATGGGGGAGACTATATTTGCTGTACTTGATCTTAACTGTTACTCAAAATCAATTTTCTGTACACTGAGGGGAGATGTATATCACCTGAAGCAAAAGAGAAATCAGATGAATATTACAGGACTTCATGGAAGCTAAAAAAAAGACCCTGATAGCAGAATTAGCAGCAGCAGCAGTAGCTAAAAACAGACTTGTTTAACAGTTGCATTTTTCTTTTTCAATTCCCAGCTTTTGGACAATAAACTGGGTAAGTAAGCTGGGCAAATCCTACTTTAGATGCTTCTAGACTTTCAGTGCCCTGACTATAATATAAAGGCTGGAATAGACATTGCTGAGCAATGTCTGAGGATTTTAGCAAAATAAATAAATAATAAAATCCTATGTATATATCTGATTTTTGAAATACTGGCCCTATAGAAATGGAAGCAGAAATACCTGAGTGATGTCCATCTAGACTTCTCTGCCCATCTGAATGGAATTCTGCAAAAACAAAAAAAGAAATTTGGCTTGTGTTTTTACATGTCTGTATGGATTTTCTTTTTCATATCAGAAGAAAGGAAAGGCTTTCTTCCATTTGATGTTCTCCAGATGAATCAGGAAATTTTGGGATTTGTCATCCCAGGGCACAGGGAATAGAACTGGTTTAGAGAAGATGTGGGTCACAACAGCAACTGAATTTTCACGATGACTACATGATTTTGCAACTAGTTTTGACTCGGTTTAATTCACTGAAATATCTCTGATTATACAGTATAATCAAATAACCATAAACAGTATAACACAGGATAATAATATAACACAACACACCCAACCCAATGCAACCCAATGAGCCCAACCCAATCCAACAACATCATAACATAACAACATAACATAATATAACATAAACGTAACATATCCTGAAACAGAAGTTTCAGAAGTTATTTAAGAAAGAAAATTGGCAGAAAAGAAAGACTGACTAATATAGATGTTAGCAATCATTCTAGTATAAAATGAAGCTTAATTCAGGAAAAGAATTTCCAAGGTTCCACCCTATCCTGTCTGCTTAACATTATTATATTACTTTGTGGCTATTCATCACCAAAGTAAATACAGAGAGTTAAAAAGCCACCACAAAGTTACACTGTAAAATGGTCATCCCCATCTTCAAAAAAGGAGACCCCTGTCCTGTTGATAACTGCAGACAAATATCACTATGCTGCGTCCCATGCAAAGTCATGGAATCAATTATAAACCAATCAATTACTCTCCACCTAGAAACTAATAAACTGCTCTCTAACAAACAATTTGGATTCAGAAAAAAACTATCCTGCAACCTGCAGCTCCTCCACTGCAAAAACATATGGACAACTCATCTAGATCAAGGAAAATCCATAGATGCAATTTATATCGACTTCTGCAAAGCCTTTGATTCAGTGGTCCACGACAAACTACTCCTAAAACTCAAATCCTATGGCATCTCAGGATCCCTCCACAGCTGGATTACAGCATTCATGTCAAACAGACAATGGGTGATCAAAATAGGAAGCACCATATCCAACCCCATCCTTGTTAAAAGCAATGTTCCCAAAGGTAGCGTACTGGGACCAACGCTCTTCATTCTCTACATCAATGACCTTTGCGATCACACCATAAGCAACTGTGTTCTCTTAGCTGACAATGTAAAACTCTTCAACACCACCAATAACACAACTACTCTCCAAAAAGACCTAGATTCTGTCTCTGATTGGTCTAACACATGTCAACTCCAAATCTCAACCAGCAAATGCTCTGTTCTACACATCGGCAAAAAAAAAAATCATAACTCCAAATACAAACTGAATAAAAAATTATCACAGATAACCCCCACTTGGTTAAAGACCTCAGAATACTAATAACAAACAACCTAAGTGCCAAAGCCCACTGCAACAACATTGCCAGGAAGGCTTCAAGAGTTGTTAATCTAATCCTACATAGCTTCTGCTCCGGCAATCTTACACTACTTACCAGAGCTTACAAAACTTTTGCCAGAGCCATCCTTGAATATAGCTCATCTGTTTGGAACCCATACCACATCTTGGACATTAACACCCTCACAAATGTCCAAAGATACTTCACCAGAAGAGCCCTTCACTCCTCCACTTGAAACAGAATACCTTACCAAACTAGACTTACAATCCTGGGTCTAGAAAGCTTAGAACTATGACGCCTTAAACATGATCTAAGTACTGCCCACAAGATCATATGCTGCAATGTCCTGCCTGTCAACGACTACTTCAGCTTCAACCACAACAACACAAGAGCACACAACAGATTCAAACTTAATATTAATCGCTCCAAACATGACTGTAAAAAATACGACTTTAGTAATCGAGTTGTCGAAGCGTGGAACTCATTACCAGACTCCATAGTGTCATACCCTAATCCCCAACATTTTACCCTTAGACTATCCATGGTTGACCTCACCAGATTCCTAAGAAGCCAGTAAGGGGCGTGCATAAGTGCACTAGTGTGCTTTCCGTCCCCTGTCCTATTGTCTCTCCTGTATCTTATATATCTTTTCTTCTATTCTTATATCCTTTCTCTATTCTTTCATTGATATATTTTATTCCTATATCTTATTCCTATATCCTATATCTTTATTCCTATATTGTATTCCTATATCTCTTCTATTCTTTCTCTGATATATTTTACTACGCTTATATCCTCTATAACCTTCATTGTGTATTGGACAAAATAAATAAATAAAAACAGTAATTGTTACATAACTAAATTCTACACTATATTCATTTAGGCATATAACTGTATGGGATGGACTAACGCAATGGAAAATTACATCATGTTGCCATTCAAGGACTAGGAAAATGTCATTTCCCTGTTGGCCCATTCTAATATTTTAAGAGACACAAGAATGGAACAATATGAAATAGTATGTCACATATTTTCCTCATCAAGGTGTTCTAGAAGAAAAAATTGAATCTACTATGCTATGAGAGACACATTATTTATTAATTTATAAATGCATTAAGATCCTGCAACCCCAAGACTGGATTTGTTTATTTTCAAAAATATTTGCCCATTAAAGTGGATTAGCCATGGATATATTTAGAACACAAGAATTGTTTCCCTGTGCTACAGGTCATAAATTGATATTTTGTTCCAGTTACCACTTCTATATAAGTGTTTGAGGAAGATATTTCAATTTTCAAGTACTTCCCTATGGTTAAGTCAGGTATTAAATCACAATAGGTATTGTGACATGGCTTATATATTACATATTTAACTTCCCTGAGAATGAAAATAATGAGCATTTTATATTTATGTCCTGGGATTTTGAAACTTGAGGTTTTTCTGAAAGTGGTTTAAAATCTAATAGGCAGTTTTATTTTGAACCATATTGACTTTGAAACATGTTATGATTTCAAGAACAAGTGGACCTTTTGAAAAATGTGGATTTTGAAAAATCTCAACCCTTAGAAAGCAATTCAGCTGATTAGATATAAAGGCCATCTGATGCCACCATAATGAGACCCTTTCAAAATAGCTATGTTATTTTCTAACTTTTCAAGTCTCGATTAACAAGTTATGGGCCCATAGCTCTAGTCTCATCCTATTGAGCAGTGTTTCTTAGCCTCATCAACTTTAGGATGCATAGAACAACTTCCATTATTCTTTAGCCTGCATGAAGAACTCTGAGAGCTGAAATTTGGAATTGAAATCCAATTTAAAGGTGTTGAAATTGAAAAACACTGAATGAAATTGAGAAACACTGCAAAAGAGTATCCCCACAGTCCCTTCTCTTGTTTATTTTACTTCTGGAAATATTGAATAGAGATATGAGAAGATTGCGGGGTTGATTAAAACTGATTAAAATGATTAAAAAATAAATGTATAATAAATGTATAAGTTATGTATTCTTGCAGATAACTTGGTGTTGGTTCCCTTTAAAGGTAATTGTGATATTAATGGACAAATTGAAAGAATTTGGTGCGTTAGTAGGTTTTAAAGTTAATAAACAGAAGATGCAGAAGTTAATAAAAATATGAAAATAGAAGATCAACCAGCTGATGAGTCAAAGCTTTTAAAATTGAGAAGATAAAATATTTGGATATCATTATAATAATTATGAACTATACACTATTTCAAAATAATTGTGTTAAGATGTGTGGTGGAATTAAAAATATATGTCATGAGAGGGGAAATTACAATTGTCTTTGTTGGGGAGGATTTTGTGATAACAATGAATGCCTTACCTAGAACGAAGTTTTTGTTTCAGACAATACTTGAAATATGTTATAAGGTGCTAGAAATAATATTGGGCTATAAGAAGATTGTCAAGACCCTGAAACTGAGCTGCAGCATGGTGGCCAAGACCATAAAGTGGTTTAACAAGACAGGTTCCACTCCAAACAGGCCTCACCATGGTTGACCAAAGAAGTTGAGTGTCCATGCTCAGTGTCCTGTCCAGAGGTTGGCTTCAGGAAACGGATGTATGAGTGCTGCCAGCATTGCTGCAGAGGTTGAAGGGAGGTCAGCCTGTCAGTGCTGAGACCATACGTCACATGCTACATCAAATTGGTCTGCAGGGCTGTTGTCTCAGAAATAAGCTTCTTCTAAAGATGATGCACGAGAAAGCCTGCAAACAGTTTGTTGCAGACAAGCAGACTAAGAACATGGATTTCTGGATTTCTGGAACCATGTCCTGTGGTCTGATGAGACCACTATAAACATATTTGGTGCAGATAATGTCAAGCATGTGTGGCAGCAACCAGGTGAGGAGTACAAAGACAAGTGTGTCTTGCCTATAGTCAAGCATGGTGGTGGGGATGTCATGGTCTGGCGCTGCATGAGTGCTGGTGGGACTGGGGAACTACAGTTCATTGAGGGAATTGTGAATGCCAACATGTACTGTAACATACTGAAGCAGAGCATTATCCTCCGCCTTCAGAGACTAGGCCACAAGGCAGTATTCCAACGTGATAAGGACCCCAAACACACCTCCAAAGTTACCAGTGCCTTGCTAAAGAAGCTGAGGGTAAATGTGATGGATTGGCCAAGCATGTCTCCAGACCTAAACCCTATTGAGCATCTGGAGGGCATCTGAAAAGGAAGGTGGAGGTGCACAACATCTCTAACATCCACTCCATGATGCCATCATGGAGGAGTGGAAGAGAACCCCAGTGGCAACTTGTGAAGTGCTGGTGCACTCTATGGTTAACGCAGTGCTGGAAAATAATGGTGGTCATTATATTGACACTTTGGGCCCCATTTGGACATTATCACTTAGCGGTGTACTCATTTTTGTTGCCAGCAGTTTAGACATTGTGTATTGCGTTATTTTGAGGGGACAGCACATTTACACTGTTATATAAGCTGTAAACTCAATACTTTACACTGTAGTCAAGTGTCATTTCTTCAGTGTTGTCACATGAAAAGATATATTTAAATATTTAAAAAATGTGAGGGGGTATACTCACTTCTGTGACATACTGTAGCTTATGGGATTGAAGTTTACATTATGTTATAACCTTAGGGAGAAATTTTATAAGATGACTAGAAAACCAATGGCCCTGTCATTGTTTCAGAGATAGTTCCTTAACAGATTCCTCAATATTTTCAACTTGGCATATTTTCTTATGTACTAGAAAAGTTCTTAGAAATTAAGGGAGATTTTCAGAGATATTTCTCTCTTGAAAAGGGGAGGAGTTAACTATAGAAACTATAGAAAATATTTTATGACATTGCTCTATTTTTTTTACTTCCTTGATGACAGCTTAGTAAGCCAGGCCTTCGGGCTGAGGACAAACCCCGGCTTTTTTCCCCGCCAAAACACGGGGTTTTCCCACCCGCTAGGGGGGGGAGTTGCAAACCCCCGATAACTAGGTGCTTCCCCTAACTGTAACTCTTCTCACCAAGAAGAATTAACACCACTAATTGGTTTTTTAACGGGAAATCTCGAGTACAAACCAGGAGCTCCTGACTTGCACGTCGCTTCAGCCTGGCTCCACCCCCGGAAGTCCCTTGGCATATTTTCTTATGTACTAGAAAAGTTCTTAGAAATTAAGGGAGATTTTCAGAGATATTTCTCTCTTGAAAAGGGGAAGAGTTAACTATAGAAACTATAGAAAATATTTTATGACATTTTGTTTGATGTCAAAAAATGTTTTATGATATTTTTTATGTCAAAAATATTTCATAAAATTTGCCAGATTTCAATTCCATGGGAATCATGGGGTTCTGGAGTTTGGACATATTCTGTAAATTTGTCCATTTAAAGTAAGTATGTTCAAAATTGTGCCCTACAATGCATTGTTTTGCCAATTAAAGATAAATGGAAGTTTTAGTGGTGTATACTGTAGATATTTGTCTGATTTATCAGCAAACCATCTAGAATGTATAATGGCACTTCAAATTTATTTTGGAAATGGGAACAAAAAGGGACTTTTTAATAATCTTCAGTACACATGTAAAAATGTTAGCGGATTGTGGATTCACATACATATATTGATTCAGAGAATGACTAAGAATAGACTATAGAAAAAGGAATTAGATTATAACCACAGAGTAAAAGGAAAAATGATAATTATATTTAGAGTTACTGTAAAGACAATCAGAAGTTATCTTAATCTGTTCTGTCTCTGTCTGTCTCTCTCTCTCTTTTAGTTTTTACTAAGTTTCATCTTACCATTCTCATAGGAGCCACTGAGTGGAAATCATGTTATGTGGAAATCTTGATTTCTATCTCTCCTCACTCTTGTTGCTATGTAGTATTTTCCTCATCTGTGGTAGATTTCTCAAATGGGTGCCTTGTTATGGGTTTGATATTGCCAATGTTCCCAGGTCACTCTTTCCTCTTTTGGAGGTAAACTGAAACCTTACATTCTTCTTCTTCTTGTTGTGTTTTAATTTGCCAACAACTATATTATTCACACGAGGGGATCCATTTTATGCAATGAATCTGTAGTGTTTTTGTATTGCTTTCTTTCTTTTAATGTTGTAAGCTGCCCAGAGTCCCTTCATGGTGAGATGGGCAGCAAACAAATTTAATACATACATAAATAATAATAGATTCATTAAATGCATCTGGGCTGATACATTCCTATGTAGCTTCTTATGTCCACTGGGCATATACAGGTAATCCATCGCCCAGAGTCCATCTGGAGTTGGTCGGCCTATAAATCCAACAAAACCTACTGCAATGCTCTTCAGATGGAGCTACCTTTGAGGAGCGTTCGGAAAGTACAAATCTTGCAAAATGCAGCCATGTGAGCGGTCATGGACCTTCCTATGTATGCCCATATTTCTCCAACACTCCACTGCCTTCTGCCGCATGAATCCCAGAGACCAGTTAGGTCCCACAGAGTCGGCCTTACCCAGGTCCCATCAACTAGACAATGTTGCTTAGCGGGGCCTAGGGGAAGAGCCTTCTCTGTGGGGGTCCCAACCCTCTGGAATCAGCTCCCCCAAGAGATTAATACTGCCCCACCCTCCTCGCCTTCCATAACTGTCTGAAGACTCATCTATGCTGCCAGGCTTGGGGCTATTAGATTCTAGCCCACTGGCCAACAAATGATATGTACTGTATGTTGTATTGAGTGGTATGATTGTTTTTTTTAATAATGGGGATTTTAATTTAGATTAGTAGGTCTATATTAATTGAATTTGTATTTGTGTTGCATAGTTTTTTATATGTTGTGAGCCACCCCGAGTCTTTAAGAACATAAGAACATAAGAAGAGCCAAGCTGAATCAGGCCAAAGCCCTTTGAGCCCAGCATTCTGTGTCACACAGTGTCCCACCAATTGTCCATGGGGATCTTGAGCAGAAAGAGAAGGCAAAACCCTCCCTTTCCCTTGACCCACAACAAATGGTACCCAAGGGAATCCTGCCTGCCTCAACCAAAATAGAGGCGGCACTTGGACATCCGTTTCAATAACCAATCTCCCTGGAGAGGGGTGGCAAACAAACAAACAAACAAACAAACAAACAAACCAGCCAGCCAGCCAGCCAGCCAGCCAGCCAGCCAGCCAGCCAGCCAGCCAGCCAGCCAGCCAGCCAGCCAACCAGCCAGCCAGCCAACCAACCAACCAACCAACCAACCAACCAACCAACCAACCAACCAACCTCCATTTACAATAATTTGCTTAGTGACCGTCTGAAGTTACAACAGCACTGAAAATAGTGAGTTATGATAATTTTTCACAGTTATAACCAGTTCAGCATCCCCATGGTCACATGGTTTACATTTGGATGCTTGACTCACATTTATGATGGCTGCAATGTCCCAGCATCCTGTGACCATATTTTGCGACCTTCTGACAGACACAGTTAATGGAGAAGCCAGATTCACTTAACAACTATGTCACTAATTTAACTATAGGAGTGGTTCACTTAAAAAAGGGACAAGAAAAGTTGTAAAATGAGGCAATACTCAACAAATTTCTCACTTAGACACATACATTTTGGGCTCAATTGTGTTCATAAATTGAAGACTGCCTGTACAGTTCTGTAGAATCAAGTGATCATTCTTATCTCATTTCAAGTGTCTTTCTATCAAATGCTTTGTGATCTCAAACTGAGGCTAATGTAGCAAAATGTGACCCTATTTAGTGAAAGGAGACAATTTGGTTTATCATAAAAACACTCCCCACCTCAAGAACTGAAGCAAAAAAAAAAAAAGCCACTAAGATTGACAGCAACCCATATACTGTCAGTCAGTCCAAAATCTAAATGCACAATTAGAAGCTTTCACTATGGAATAATTGAAACAAAAGGACCATTAGCCAAGAAAAATAGAACAGGCTGAATAATTTTGTTCATGATAGGTTTTAACAGTTGAACTGTATTTTAGTTATTGCAGATAAATGCAGCTATTGTTGTCATTTGAAAGCAGAGACAAGGTTTTCTCAGTAGAGAGCATTGATTTTAGTAAGTTTGCTGTATAATATAGTTAGAAACAGAGATGCTTCTACAGGATTTGGTGGACATTATGCTATCAGCTGTGTAGTACCATACAGTGCTTGTCGAGTACAGGGTCATGAATGTAGCCGTAGTTTGCAACTCTTTAAAGCAGCTGCATCCTTTCCAAGGGTTGTATGGCTCCCATGCTGAGTCAAAGGTTTAATCTAGAGCAGTTTGTGGTTTTAGCTAGAGGATCTGTCCTCAATGAAAAGAACTAGTCACATTAATGTCAGGGAACCTGAAAGAGAACAGAAACTGATTTTCCTATAAATCATGCATTATAGCATCGCAAGAGATGTTTTATTACTTGACCTCTCCCTTTTCTTTGTCCTGCAAATTCTTCTAATAGTGATGCTCATTCCTAAAGACTTGATGGAAAGACCAGCTGCATTTTAGGTCAACTATGTGAATGATACAATCAGGTTAGACACTGCCAATTGCACCCTTAAAAAAGTACTGAATGTATTGAAATTGCTACATTATATGTATCTGATCTGTTTTTATGAAAACATGATTTCCACCCCAAATATCTATTTTTCTCCAGAGAAAGAAGCACACTCCTTTTTTTCAGATAACCTGAATCATCTGACCTTATTGTCTACAAGCCAAAAGGAAGCAGAAAAAGTGGCTTTTAAGTATATGCTTTGCTTTTTAAAGTTAAAGAATATTGCCATCCATTCTCCTTTATATAACCCAGTGCAACTCACAATAGATCAGTATTAAGCCTGATCATGGAAACAAACTTTTATATTTGAAGGAAATTTATACTTCAAATGCAAAAACAAAAGTTGCCTATGAATTGAATCACAATAACCATCATGGAATGTGTATGTTTTGCCTGATTTGCTGATCAGAACTGATTATTGGAACTAATAACTATAGCTACTAACTAACTGTCAGATATTCTGATCCTTTAGTGCCAAAACATATAAGGCACATAGAATTAATTCCAGAGAAGCAGCAATTTTCACATACAAAAAAACCACCCAGGCAAGGTAAGCTGGCTAAGAAACTGGAACTGTACAATCATGCAACCAATGGATTGCAAATCCCAAAGAATATTGTCCTATGTAATTTGAAGTGATTGAGGGAAAGAAAGGCAGAAGTATTCTTTTCTTTCAGGAAGTAGCAGTCTGTAACTTGGATGGAAGTTAAGCATAGTTCTAGATTTTTTAATACCTTGTGAATGCTCTAGAACAGTGATGGTGAACCTTTTTGCCCTCGGGTGCCAAAAGTGGGTGCATGCACATTATCTCACCTCCATGAGGGCCCACACCCATAATTCAATACCTGGGGAGGGTGAAAATTGCCTCCCCTGCCCCTCGGAGGCCTTCTGGAGGCCAGAAACAGCCCATTTCCCAAATTCTGATGGGCCCGGTAGCCCGTTTTACACCCTCCCCAGGCTCCAGAGGCTTCCCTGAAACCTGAGGAGGGCTAAAATGCCCTCCTTATACCCCCAGAGGCCCCCCAGACACAAAAATGCCCTCCCAGAGCCTCTGTATGTGCCATAGGTTTGCCATCACTGCTCTAGAAATAAAGAATGCTACAAATCTACAATTTATGATAAACTATTGCTATTTACTGAGGCGCTAAGAAAAAAAATCATTAGGGAGATGCATTTGAAAATGCATGAAGATCAAGATGCTACCCAGGTGATAGCACTTAGTATATCCAAATGAAGTGGATGAAGTCCCCCCCCCCCCAGAGAACTTCCAGCATTCTAAAAAAATCTGGTCTATCAAGAGACAATATATAGGATATATATTGGGAACTAGAGAGGTTTTTTTTTAGGGTAGGAATGCCAATTTTGTCAATGTCCCACTATTATCTAGCAACAAGCCTTAATGCCAGATGTGCGATAAAACATCAGGAAAAGGCTAGAAAGAAGCATTAGGTTTAAACTGCAGTGGCTGTGGGAACCAACTATGTGGTTGCATTGATAAAAAGGCAATCAATTATTTTAAGTGGTTTCATTTAAGTATTCAGTCAAGATTCTTATCTAGCAATGTCATGTTTAGTATCTGGGTGGTTTCCAACTAATTCCTTCAAGGAAACTGATAGCTTGATTTTTTCCCCCTAAAGGGAGGGAAGGGGTTACTGACATGTGAGGGATGCTGATAACCATTGATCAGATAGCCAATGGTTTGCGGTAGTATCAATATGGATGGATTTCTAGATGAACTGTCTAGCCTATAAAAGAGAATCCAGAAGGTAGGTAAAAAAAAACCAGCACTGTACAAGAGCCGAGCAACACTCTATTATATCCTGCCACAATTAGTAGCAGGAGTGGAGCAGTTTGGTATCAGGTGCCTCATACCTTACTGAATAGGTATCCAAGCACGTTTACTGGCTTCCACTCTCAAAGTGAACTGTGTATTCCTCTGAGACCAAAGATTTTCTCACAGATTGAACAAGTTTAGGTTTCTGCAATATACACCAATTCTTGAGACTGCACCAAGTGTTACCATAAATTCATTCCTGATTTTGAAGCTATATCATTGACTTGGTTTACTATGGCTCTTCAATCAAATTCCAAATCTCCAAACAAAGCTTTGGTCAAATAAAACATGACCTTCATTTCTTTGTAATCCTACCGGCCCTTATTGGGGTACAGACTAATGTGTCTGATTTTAGTTTGGGAGCCTTGCTACTCCAACCTGCTCTTGATTTTCCTAATAGCAATTTCTCTCTGCCAGGCAGATACTACTAGCTGAAGAACTTCTTTAAGATTAGGGACCATTTACTGGAGATGTGCTACCTTATAGAAATTGTGCCACAAGATTATGGACCATGTTTAGACTTCCCACAAGCTTAATTAGTATCCAGACAGATAGATACAATTCTCTGATTAACTTCCAAAACAATATTACGTATGGTACACAGAACTTGCTAACAACCTGTGAAACTTCTAAATAAACATATACCGTATTCTATTTAAACACAGGCATGATTACAAATTAGACTCTGAGTTTTAAATCAAAGCTTTATTGCACATTTCTTCATAGAGCACTTTACTGGTTCATTTTTCAAGTGAATCATTAGATATTGTAAACCATGCAAAATAAATAAATATAGAATTTTCAGAGCGAAATGACTAAAATATTTAAACAATCAAATCTATATGTTTGAAATGCTTTTTATGGACTTAGAATCAGTTGTAACTGCATGAGGGTGAAGAGATGAAAAAGAACAAACATCAATAATTCACAATCAGGAATCTTTATCCCCAAAACCATATCTGCTGCCAAATTAGGTATGATAACTGGTTTAGCATAGTTAAAAATAACTGAGTCTCTAAAACTCTCTGGGCTGCCAAATGTGACCAAGGTCATTTACAATTCAAGTGCCACAGATCCATAACAATGCCAAAATAAATTCAAAGAAACAGAAGGGAAGTGGCGAAAAGCAATATGCTTGATAATTCAGAAGACTAATTTATATCCGCACACCTACCCAATAAATGATCTGAATGTTCCAAATGGCTCTGATCTGAGAAATAAAGAAAACAAATGATTATGAAATAGTTCCCATATAATACAAAATAGAGCTATTTATACAAATCTGTATGAAATATTAGGCTTAGAAAAATTTCACAGGACAAATTAAATTGACAAATCTAAATTTAAGTTTATAATCATTCTAGAAGCATATCTTTGATAAATTCTCAACAACAAAAGAAGTTTAAATTATTCTGAACAATGTTATTATATCTGACCTATCAGCCTAACCTCAATACCAGGGAAGATTCTGGAAAAGATAATCAAGCATCGAATTGATTACAAAATAATCAAAAACAAAATAATAACCAAAAGCCAACATGGGCTTGTCAAATACAGATCATGCCAGACTAATCTTATTGCATTCTTTGACAATGTGACAAAATTAGTGGACGAGAGGAATGCTGTTGATATAATTTACTTGGATTTCAGTAAGGCATTTGATAAAGTAGACCATATCCTGCTACAAGATAAAGAAGAAAAATGTGGGTTAGACAGCAACACCACCAGATGGATTCGAAACTGGCTGAACGACCAAACTCAACATATAATGCCCAACAGAACTGCATCTACATGGAGGGAAATATGCAGTGGAGAAACCCAAGACTCTGTTTTAGGCCCAGTACTCTTCCATATATTTATCAATGATTTGGACAAGGGGATAGATGGGGAACTCATCAAATTTCAGATGACACTAAACTGGAATAGCTAACTCTCCAGAAGATAAGCTCAAGATGCAGAAGGATTTTTACAGACATTTGGCACTATCAAACAAAATGGTGAAAAAAGTAAGGTCCTATATTTAGGCAAAAACCCCAAAATGCACAGGTACAGTATATGTGGTACCTTGCTCAACAGTAGTAACTGTGAGAGGGATCTTGGAGTCTTAGTGGACAATCATTTAAATATGAGCCAATAGTGTGCAGCAGCTGCCAAAAAAGCCAAAACAGTTCTAGGCTGCATTAACAGATAGAATCAAAATCATGTGAAGCATTAATACCGCTTTATAGTGCCTTGATAAGGCCACACTTGGAATACAGCATTCAGTTTTTGTCACCACGATACAAAAAGGATGTTGAAACTCTAGTTAGAGTACAGAAGAGAGCAACAAAGATGATTAGGGGACTGGAGGACAGTTGAAGAACAGTTGCAGAAACCAAGTATGTCTAGTTTAACGAAAAGAAGGACTAGGGGAGACATGATAGCAATGTTCCAATACCTCAGAAGTTACCACAAAGAAGAGGGGTCAACCTATTCTCCAAAGCACCTGAGGGTAAAACAGGAAGCAATGGATGGATCAAGGAGAGAAGCAAGTTGGAACTAAGGAGAAATTTCCTCACAGTGAACAATTAATCCATGGAACAGCTTGCCTCCAGAAGTTGTGAATTCTCCAACACTGGAAGTTTTAAAGAAGATGTTGGATAACCATTTGCCTGAAGTGTTATAACTTCTCCTGCCTAAGCAGGAGGTTGCACTAGAAGACCTCCAAGGTTCCTTCCAACTCTTCTATTCTGTATTCTATTCTATTCTATTCTATTCCATTCCATTCCATTCCATTCCATTCTACTCTATTATTTATGTGCCTATCTATCTGTCTTAGCTCTCAATCAAAAACATGCATATTATCCCAGGTTTTATATATTAGGAAGGTTATTGCCTGTGTCTCAGTGACATGAAAAGCAGAAAATAGTTTCTCAAAATTGCAAAGAGAAAAAGTCTGGACATTACAGTTCAGTCATTCAACATTGCCCCAAGAGATGTACACAGACTAACTTTCTACATATAGCATTTACTGACAGACAGACAGACAGACAAACTGACTGGCTTGAGGTTAACACTTGGTTAGTTCACCTGAAAATGTGAAAGGAAAATGGTTTGGTGGCCATTCCTTACCATTAGAATAGCTGAACGGAACCCTGTTACATTGCCTTCTCTACTTGAACATTTTGATTTCTGATGTTAAAAACAGGGCAGCTGAAGAGAAACCTTTTGCATCTCTTCAAGGGATGGCTGCTGCTGTTTGGCTTACCTGAGCTGTGCACGATGCTGCAGAGGAGAACCGGAAATAACCAAATCATAGCGATGAGTCCTTTCCCCCTTCCCACCCCTCCTGGCTGACAATGGACAGTTCTGCTGCTGCCACTTTCTAGCTTCAGGTCTTCAAGCTTGGATGTTTTATACGTAGCAATGCAAGTCCCTCCCTTCTTCCTATGCTCTTCCTGAGAGGGCCACAGCTGAGCAAAGTGGAGTGGCCGCCAAACAGGATCTTCTCTTTATCAGGCTCAGCACACTGAAATACTACTTAGAAAAAGAGAGGGGGAAACAACCTCTTTCATTTGATTATCTTATTTACTGTAACCTGAGTTGATAGATCTGGCCTATAACCTTTTACTCAAACCCATTTAATTGTATTTACCATAAAAGTGTAGATCTGAGTCCTGAAGAAATATAGGTCCATTTAATCACTGAAGCTGATAGCAGTTGATAAAGCTGGGCCATTCTATATCCTTTTCACTGTAGCTTGCCATATATTCATCAATTCAGCCATTTTCCTCCTCTGTTTCTACGTCAGCTTGAATATTTCCTTGAAAACCAGCAAAAGAATTTGCAGAAGAAGATAACGTTTTTTCACAAAGTATGCATTTACCCTCAATTATTCTTTTATATTTGCAAGTTCATACCTTATGAGATGAGAACTGTTCAGTAGAGCTTGGAGTAGAACAAGACTCAAAGGATAATCGCATTACCAGCTGCATAATCCAAGAAATGTGAAGCAGATAATTTAACTTAAGAATGCACACTACAAAAAAAAAAATTCTTGAACATCCATGCTATTGGCTGAAAATGGAATAATGCTTTTTTTGGCAATACCAATAGCATGAGCAGGAAATAAGGACAGGGAGAGAGAAAGGAAGAAAAGCAAAGAAAAAGCAAGGTGCCTTCTTGCCATTGAACTAGACCTTATCTCCTTGAAAATCTCATTCCTTCTCTCAGGGTTTATACTTTCACACTCGGTGGGAAGGAACATATTTCAGCTCTGAGAAATGATACTTGTTTACAGGATGAGGTCTGTTGAAGAAGAATTACAAGGAACATACGTCAACTCATAATAGTGTAATAAAACTCAGTTTGATTAAATGCAATTCCATTACACAAACCAGTTTCTGAATCCCATGCAAATAAATGTGAGGTGTGTTCTTGGGCAGCTCCTATTCTTTTCAGTAAGCTTCATGAAGCAGAACTGGGTAGAGATTTTCTTTTTGAAAAAGAAATTGAGTGTTCAAGCTTTCTTTTTTGTTTGCTAGTAATCAAAAGGGATAGATAGCTCCATGCCAATCTTCCAGGCCATTTTTGTGGGACCTGAAGCCAATGAAGATCATAATACCAGATGGTATATCTGCAGGGGGGTGATGAAGAAAGTTGAACCGGTAGCTGCAGATTTAAAGCCCCTGCTACGCATTAAAAAATAGTAGGGCTTTGCTCATGTTGTTGCAGCTACCGGCCAAAACTACTCAAGGGTAGAACCAGCCTAGAACTAAGGAGAAATTTCTTGACAGTTAGAACAACTAATCAGTAAAATGATTTGGCTCCAGAAGTTGTAGATGCTCCAACACTGGAGGTTTTAAAGAAGAAATTGGACCACCATTTTCCTGAAATGGTATAGGGTTTCCAGCCTGAGAGAGTGTTGGACTAGAAGATTTGAAAAATTCCTTCCAATTCTGTTATTTTGTTTTTTGTTTTAAAAAACCCTATTCCTGCAGATATGCTTGCTTCCAGAATTCAGTAGGTATATGATTTTGGACCAAGAAGGAGATGTTTTGATAATTATTAAAATAGTAATGGAAATAGCATTACTAATAGCATTCCCTGTAAAAGTGCACCCAGAACTCAGCAAAATACCCCAAATTAGGATGGGTACTGCCAGATCTTGCCAGATCCATTCTATAATATCATCTGTGCCTTTTAGATAACAATTAAAGAAACAAAGTGCTAAACAGTTAAATACATTTTGAAGAAAAGAATTGCTAAATTTTTGGTCTAAAAATATAACAATGGTTTTCATACTGATACTGAAATGGTGTAATATGTTGCACATGCTGAATATTGATAATTCTGAACTGGCACAATGCATTGCATACTGTAGCATGGCCAGATCTTCCCTAGGCAAATTTATAGTATAATTTGTTAAAGTGTGAATATACTTTGCAGTGACACTCTATGACTTGAATAAGCTAGTCGAAACAGCATTACTGACATAGACCTGATGCAGCTTTCTTTATGTCAACCAAAATTGTTCCATTAAAAATGGAAGCATTCTCCTGAATAGGTTCATAGACCTGTTTATTATAAAGGGAAGGAAGGTGCACTACAATTTTTATTGCATTGTTGACTTGTTCATCAACATCAGTGGCTATAGATCAGTAATTTCTAGTGTGGATGGAGTGGAAAATTATTAAATATTAATTATATAATTATTAAACATGTGACAGTAATGATATTCCTTGAAATATTTGAATTAAATTGAACTGCATTTCATTTACTTTAAATCATTGTTCTTATAGCTTCTGTAATCTAGCCATTGGTACTTCACTGAAGGACCAAGAATATCCTTTAGTGCTACAAAGTTCTGTTTAGATGATTCAAATCAATTGTTTAAATGATTTGTTCTTGAGTCAGTCTATATATTCAGTAGCAACTACAAAAGTTGTAAAGAAAAATGTCAAAGTATTTAAGAAAAGTATTTGCCACATAAATAAAGCCCATGTTTTGAAAGCAGCTATTGGTAATGTCAAAATATTGCATTCAAATACATTTTCCAAATAGTTTGAACGTGTTATTTCATTTCATTTAAAATAATCTTCATGCTCAATTCTTTTAACTGCTGTGCATGTCTGAATTAACTGGTTGAGCATAGGAAGATAATGGCAAATCATCTGAGTTGTTGCAAAGAAAAATATGTAGACATGTTCATGAAATCTCTACAAGCTGAACTTCACTCGAGTTCAGAAGTTCTACCCAGAGACTATAATGTTTTCTTTAGGGAGAAATTTTAATATAGAGTTTTAGAGGTTCCTTCTGAAAGGAAGATTTTTGGGGTGTTATCATGACAAACAGTACAGAGTTGGAGTCTGAAAACTGAAAGGGCTTTGATAGTTAGTCACAGCTTTCCAAATTTCCCTTCACATTAACAAGTTTGGGAAGATACTGTTATACTCTTGTCAGATTTCCTTTGGATTACTATGCCCATCTCTGAACACTACCATTCAAGGATAGTGACAAGTTCAGATGAGGGCTACTAAGACAATAAAGTGTCTGGAAACCAACTTTCATGCCGAAAAATTAAAGGATAAGATACGTTTACCCTATACAAAAGATGACCGAGGGAAGATACAAAATCAGTCTTCAAATACCTGAAAACTCATCACACAGAATAGATAGTAGACTTATTTTATATTACTCTAGAAGGCAATGCCAGCACAAACTGGTTAAAACCAGGTTAACTGTCATAAAAAAATGTTCTGATTGTATAAGCAGTTAGCCAGTTTGACATGAAACATGATGCATTTTTCTTTTCCTGGAGATCTTCAAACAATGTTTGAATTGTTAATTCATGATGGCGATCTCTATTGACATTTGAGGTCTATCATATTATGATTTTACATATTAGAGAACTTTTTAAAAAGGAATGATTACTTCCTGAACCAATTAGATATTGTATTTGATGGTGTGTTTAACAAAGATACCCAAATTATTGGGTATCATCTGAATTCCGAAAGTGCCTGAGAAAACCCAATGTGAGAACATCAGAACAAAAATAAATATTAATCTTCATGCCTGAGTACTCCAAAAGCAAAACATAACAACTCTGTTATACTCCTGTTAGTTAGTCCAAGCACTCCAAAGTAATTGATACAATAGCTAAGAAACCCAATCTTGTTAGTTTATAGCAATTTATTCTTCAGGTTCTTGGCTGTATAACCGTAAACTGCATGGGAATTGGAATGATAATTATTTTGAAAACAATTGTTTGAGACAATGGCCTCATGACTGACTATGTTGGCTCTGTGCCTGTTAATGTCTTAATTTTCATAAGTGTGAGATTGCTGAAGTGGGAACTTCATGTATTAACCTTGTGTTCTTCCACACTTTTAAGGATATTTGTAGAAGGTGAAATCCCATGGATGGAATGAATAAGGTTAACAGGGGTAGAGAGCATTATACGCCAAAATGCTTTTAGAAGATAATGGCTGAAATTTTTCTTTCAGCTATAGGAAGAACACTGATAATCAATGTGTATACTTTGTCCATTTCCAATAAGTTTCAGTGCATTTCCAATAAGTTTCCATATTTTTTTTAAAGAAATATTATTGAATTCTTGGACCATTGGTTCATCCCCCCCCCATTTTTTAATTTTTCTCCTCTACATCACATACAAATTAATGTACGTATACCTTAAAATATTAAAATACATAATTATACATTTTATCAATCATTCAAAAATCAGTATCTTATTCTGCCTTTACATCAACAACCATCAGTCTGCCCCCATTTTTTCCTTGCACTCCCCTCCCTTTCTGTCTATCTACCTTCTTACTCCTTTACTCCCCCTCTACCTCTCTTTGCTTCCTCCCCTTTCTACTTCCTCTTCCACCTCTTTACCATTCCCAGGGTGTTTTTTGTCCTAACCCATCTCATAATTAGCAGACTGATGGTATATTCTCAAATTTTAAATGTTAATAGTGACTCTTCCAAAAATTCTTATTTATTGCGAAATTTACTTATATAAGACTCTTTATTCCAGGTATGTGTTGCCAAAAAAAAAGCTGCCTCCAAAAAGAAAACCTAATTTTGTCTTCTGGGTTCTCCATCAATTGAATCTAAATTTTAACTCCAAATTAACCGCAGTTGGATTAACTTTCCAAAATAATAATTATTTCTTGTGCCTCTTAATTTTAGGCCTATTGCTTCCTCCCCTTCCTTAATCTCTTTCCTCACTGTCTGTTTTTCTTGCTCCCTCTTTTGTCATAACTAAATGCCTCTTAAACAATACAGTTTGACTTATAAATTATCATAATATCTCATATTAATTAAGCATTTCAACTCTTTGTATTAATATCAACATATATTATTTCAGATCAATTAATTGTTCAGACGTTTACATAATGGATTTCAAATTTTCCATTTAAACAGATCTCGTACTTAAGGGTAATTTCTGCCTCAGTAGGTATTGAATCAAAAAATTAATCAAACACTATTGTTTATTCCTTCTATTAATATACAGTATTGTGTTATGTAAAAGGAACAAAACTCTTAACAAAGTAATTATATTAATTATATGTATCAAGTAGTTGTCATCAAAATTCATTATATTATTTCAAATCAATTAATTATTTAGACTTTTACATAATAAATTTTGAAATTTATTATATAATATATATTATATTATATATATTATATAATATATTATATATATTATATCATATATTATATATTATATATTATATATTATATATTATATATTATATATTATATATTATATATTATATATTATATATTATATATTATATATTATATATTATATATTATATATTATATATTATATATTATATATTATATATTATATATTATATATTATATATTATATATTATATATTATATATTATATATTATATATTATATATTATATATTATATATTATATATTATATATTATATATTATATATTATATAATCTTGAACACCCGGTTCTTATCTAGAAAAGTTGGACTGACCTCCGCGGGCCAGTCACCGACAGCGGGCTGGCCGCATCTGGCTCTTGGGCCGCATCTTGCCCAGGTCTGCTCTAGAATGAGTACAGAGAAGAGTGATAAAGATGATTAGGAGACTGAAGGCTAAAACATATGAAGAACTGGAATTGGATTACATGAAGAAGATAAGTCTACTTTAATGAAAACAAGGACCAGGACTATTGGAATATGATAGTAATGTTCCAACATTTAAGGGGCTGCCACAAAGAAGAGGTTTGTGTGTGTCAACCTATTATTCAAATCATCTGAAGGTAGGATCAGCAGCAATGAATCAAGGAGAGAAGCCACCTAGAACCAAAGGGAAAAATTCCTGATAATTGGAACAATTAATTAGTAGAATGACTTACCTCCAGATATTGTGAATGTTCCATCACTGGAGGATTTTAAGATAAAATTGGACAGCCATTTATCTGAAATGTTATAGGGCCATGATGGTAAACCTATGGCATGTGTGCACAAGTGGCACCCGGAACCTCTCTCTGCATGGTCACGACGAGCCGTTGACCAGCTCAGTTCCACTGTGCATTTGTGATTGCCTCCCGCCAGCCAGCTGATTTTCGGGTCAGATACGCTGATGCTTTCTTCTCACTTTCTGCAACCTGTGCCTTCCCAGATCTCTGGAGATACCATCCCAGTGCTGTTTGGGGCATGCAAGACTTACACCGCCCCCCCACCCGATCCATTTGGAGAAAGAGGTTTTTTCCCCTTCCTAGATCTATTTGGAGAAAGAAACAACCACCCCAGCTTTCCCACTGCTGTTTTGGGATGTGGCGCCAAAATTGGGGGGAGGAGGTGTCACATGTGCACTGGGTCATATGCGCATGTGCAGGGTGTCACATGTGCACTGGGTCATATGCGCATGTGCAGGGGGGGTGATGTGTGGGAGGTGCATTGCATTATGTGTGTAGGCACTTGTGCACGCGTGACAGTGCACGCACGCACACTTTCAGCACCAGAGGGGAAAAAAGGTTCGCCATTCCTGTTATAGAGTTTCCTCCTTAATCAGGGGGTTGGACTAGAACACTTCCAAGGTCCATTCCAACTCTGCATTGATAATCTGTAATATTTTTCTATCATTAGTTCCAGCCAGGGCTGTCAAATTCCCGGCACGTAGGCCAGATGCATCATGCGCTGGCCATGCCCACACCTGGTTTAGCGAAAGGGGAAAAAAAGTCCTGATATGCCACATGATGCAGCCATGACAACATGAGTATGACACACCTGTTTTAGAAGGTTAAGAGACTGCAGATGAGGGGAAATACTGTTGCAGATGTTGAATCTTACCCGGTGATTTACACTAAAACGAGAAAAACTAGATCCATCTCTATTATTTTAATTTTTCCAACTTCTCTTTAAATGTTTTAGAATGCTTTTATAGTATCAAATCTTACTTTTCTTTTTGTCATATAATATCATTGACTTTTGATTCCGGTAGAAATAAGTATGGCAATCAGTCACAGTGATTTGCCACTGTCTTCTTCCTAGAATTGAGAGAGGGTGACAAAGTTTATCACCTAAGGCAGGACTGAAACTCACAATCCCCCAGTTTCTAGCCCAGTGCCTTCACTGCGACCCCAAACTGGCTTTTAGAGTACTAAATTAGTTCTATAGAAATTTAAGACTAGGTGTGAATGAAACATCATTTATGAATGCTTTGATTCAATATTTTTCTTCTTCCTCCTGGAGGTGCCAAGAGTGGCTCATAAAAATACAATAAAGCCATCTTATATAAAACCATCAATAGTGAAATAAGAAGAGATAACAATATAGTATGAAAGGTTTACCATAAAGAAAGAAAAGTAATCTGAAAAGCAATCTAAAAGTAAATTTAATCCTGAAGTAGCTTGTCATTTTACAAATGCCTGAGTAAACCAGTGTATCTTCACTCATCTAGAAGAAGTATGGGAACTCCTAGTTATTTCTTAAGAGAGAGTTCTGTAGTTTCTCTGACAAGGAAGAATATCATACAATATGTCCATATCATTGAGCCAATCCATCCTGTCTGGTTACAATTAGGGCCTATGCTGGGTTCCAAATCCCATCATTACTGGTTCGTACATGTGCATGATGCTTCTGTGCATGCGGGTTGAGTGGGCAGAGCCTCCTGCTGCTGCTACCAGTTCATAGTAGCTACCATACCGGTAGCTGCCCACTGCTGATAAGGGCCCTACCAGATATTTTGTATTTTTGCATTGATATTTGTTTGTTTTAAAATACTTTTACAGTGGTACCTCTACCTAAGAACACCTCTACTTAAGAACTTTTCAAGATAAGAACCGGGTGTTCAATATTTTTTTTGCCTCCTCTTAATAACCATTTTCTACTTAAGAACCCGAGCCTAAGAACATTTCCCAGGAAATTTGAGAGTGGCATGAAGGCCTGGCCAGTTTCCTCCCTCTTTTTTTAAAAAAACCCTTAAAGGTTTGGATTTTTTTTATTCCCTTCACCTCACCTTCTTCCTTTGGCAGCGATTGTCCTCCTCCTCTTCTTCCTCCTCCTCCTCCCACCCAAATTTTATTTCTTTCCTAATGGGTTTGCACACATTATTTGCTTTTACATTGATTCCTATAGGAAAAAATGCTTCTACTTACAAAGTTTTCTACTTAAAAACCTGGTCACGGAACAAACTAAGTTCTTAAGTAGAGGTACCACTGTAGATTGATTTGGAATGAAAAAGTATGTGAATGAAATGCAAATCTTAAACCAAATCCAGACACTGGTTATTGAAAATTACATCTGTCTAACTATTTCTAGACCCATAGCTGAATGACCCAAGGCTTTTTGGAACTTCAAGATGATGAAGAAGAAAAATACATATTCTGAGCATATGCTGCTATCTTGGAAACTTCCCAAAGGTCCTATTTCCCTTGTGTTTGGAATCAACATTGTTCTTATTTAGATTTCCAAATCATGAAAATGGGGCTTGGGCAGAATGATCCTCAGCATGTTCAGAAAATTGGCTACATAGGGTTTAAAAGATTAAACCCTATGTGGCTAATTGGTAGTGTATTAGTATATGGGAAGGGCCTTGGGGAACAAATGAAAAAAATGGAAGATTAGATAATGATCAGATAGGCAGCTGAGCAGGAGGGGATTGCTGCTGTTGCCACTATTGGTGTATTGCGTGCACAGCTTCGAGTCTCTGGTGTGCGTGTGCATGCGCCCCAGTGACATTTTGCTTCTGCACATGCACAGGAAGCAAAATCTCATGATGGGATATGCGTGAATGCTACTTTTTTGCTTCCGTGCATGCGCAAAAGCAACATCTCACTGGGATGCGCATGCATGCAGGCCAAAGACCCAAAGCTGCGCAAGCAGCTCCAATTTTACTACCTGTGTGTGTCCTCATCCATACCAGTAGGAACCCGCTACTGCAGCTGAGCCTGCAGAAGGAAGATGAGTCAAGCATGTCCGAAGAGACCCTCCCTAGTTTCTTAAATTGAAACAAGAGAGGAGGGGGAAAGATACTTTTGAACTTGCAAGATTGTTGTCAATATTGTGAAGTATTCCAGACAAAAAGCATACCCAGAGGTACTAGTTCTATCTTTATTGTAAATTATTTTCTAGTAAATTAATGTAAATATTGTTAATTTATGTTAACAGAATCTCGCAAATCTGAAAATATATCTCTCCCCACTGCCCCTCCCCTTCAACTTTACAGTTTGTGGTCTGAGAAGGTCCCTTGTGAAACACTTGCCACACCTGTACTCTTTCTCTGAGCTCAGTTGCTGCTTGTATGACTGTGGTCTAGTTTGCTTTGGCATATTATAGAAGAATAATCCCATCAGGACTAGATTCAGCAGTTCGGGAGGAGAGCACCCTGTCCTTCTTCACAAGGCACACCTGGGGACTGAGATTTAAGGAGATGCTGAAGGAAGGGTCATTTGTCAATAGAGTTTGGTGTTCTGATTTGGAGTTTGCAGGAGTGCTTGCTTCTTCCTTACTTGTAGACTCAGTGCCTTCTTCCTGACTTTGTGGACTCATTTTTGTTCCTTGTTTCATGGACTCATTTCCCTGCTCCTTCGTTGTGTTGGACTGACAATAGCCAGAGGCTGCCCTGTGTGTGTGTGCGCACATATACATATGTTTTGCTCTGCAACTTGCCAAGAACTTGGGAGTGTTTTAAGGGACATTTGGGGCATTAAAGAGGAGTTTGAACTCTGAGCTGGCTTTGGGACCTTTGTGCCTTGTCATCACCAGGTCATCATATACAGTATCTCAAGAGGCAGGCTATTGTAGCTACTGCACTTGGGTAAATCCACGTAGATCAAGGCTCTCCAAAATGGTCAGTATTGTCTTCAATGATCCATGGGACTCTCCCAGGGGTAGGGAACGTTGGCTCTTCTATGACATGTGGACTTCAACTCCCAGAATTCCTGAGCTAGCATGATTGGCTCAGGAATTTTGGGAGTTGAAGTCTACAAGTCATGGAATTTTTTCTACCCCTGGACTATCCATTATAATATACCACATGATTCTTGACAAATGTATCTTTTTCTTTTATGTACGTTGGGAGCATATTCACCAAGACAAATTCCTTGTGTGTCCAATCACACTTGGCCAATAAAATTCTATTCTTCTATTCTATAATTGTTATTCTTATTTATGGTACTATTAAAGTAGTGTTTATTAAATCATTTTCATATAATGAATACTTGGAGGTCAATGGATAATCTGAAACTTCACAAAAGAGTCAATGAGCTGAAGGGTTTGGATACCTCTGCCCAAGTAATAGTTCTTTTATTTCCATATTGCTCAATATGCACAGTTCTGCTGCCATTTTATTTTTCTCATAAAGCACCAACTGTATTAGTTTAACTTATTCCAAGGAAACTAAATCATGGCCAGCAAAACTGGAAGAAGAGCCCACTGCTTTTTCAGATAATATGTAAAAGCCCCTCACTTTGGGGCATTAGTGAACCTTAATGGGAACATTCTAGGGCAATTTGCCAAATGTCCTATCAAGCATAATATTAGTCTTGTTCAGAGGAGCCCATTCAATCTACTTTTCATTGTGTGTCAATAATCCAGGCAGACTAACCAGAATTCACAGTAAATAATAGAAGCTAAGATTCTGCACTCCTGTGTAAGGAAATAACACGGATGTTTACATAGTACTTGTAGCAAGAAAAGCTACTGATTAAGTATCTACAGTATACTTTTATTTGGAGGATTAAAAAAACACAAAAGAAACAGCACCCAATTTACGCACAGCTTTTCCTACTGTGAACTGAAAATAATCTCTGATGATGTAAAAAGCATTAGCCTAGGTATGGTTCTCTAAAGAAAGCACACGAATACATTCACACCCATTTTTGTGCACATGTGGTGGGCCTACACAGCAGTAATAGTTTCTAAAGCCTATCGTTACCGGTTTGCACATACACACATGATGTTTCTGAGCATGCACATGTGCAGAAGCATCCAGGGTGGGTGGGCAGAGCCTCCCACCACTGCCACTACTGGTTCGTAGATCCGGGCTGTACTGGTAGCAACACACTGCTGCTACAAAAAGATAATTCTGGGATCCCACCAGGAACCTCTGATAGGTACAGAATTTGAAACTAGAGGTTCGGGAAAAGTCTAAAATGAGGATCAAGAAGTCTGACAGCATCTATTTTAGAATGTAAAAGTTATCTAATATTTTTTTAAAAGTTAAAAGGGAATAATGATGTAAAAATGCACCTTTCTGGCTTTTCTGCTAACTATCTCAAAATCAACTTTTTTCTCCCACCTACTTCATTGGCATCCCTACCAGTGGGTTTAAATGCCTCTTAGCTGTTGAAGATATTAAGATGTTAGATGGAAGTCCCTCTTAATGATGGGTGCTTAAATCTGGCTGCTGAAGCCAGCCTGGAAATAACCAAGGACTGGCCTCTGGTGCCCCTGACAGCCAAAATTGGGTGTAGGGGGCTATGTGTGGACCACCACACCCCATTTTTGGCCTGGATGACCTTCTGCAGCCCTCTGCCAGTCAAAACAGGGCATGGGAGTCCTCCTGCACCCATATGCATCTCGTTTTGGGTAAATAATTTTTTTCTCTCTCCCCACATATATTCATCAATGCAATACACCTTCTATTTTAAAATACAAATATTTTGTTGGTAAATAGTAAATTCTTCCCCCCTGCATACTATTCTAGTTTTGTCATTCAGATGAACCAATTGTCATGTAATTAAATTTCATCATTAATATTTCTTCAGATATTTAGTAGAAACAATGTGCATATGCATCCCATTTTGGCAGGCAGGATGCTGCAGGAGGCATCCATCTTGTCTCCCCCCTCCCTCCATCCAGGACAGCCCACAGAGGAGAGCAACAATGCTGATCTGGCTCTTGAAGAAATCTAGTGTTGACACCACTGCTCTTAATGGTGCAGCTCCCAAGATTACACTTTTTTGGGCCTGACCCCTGCACAGACTTCGGTCAAAAAGCAGATTCCCCCCAAAACTACCTTTAGCATTCAGAAAAAGACTATATATTAATCCAATACCTTCTTCTAAGGCAACATTGTAAGAGGAGAGCTAATTAGCCTATGGTAGCAAAAACTCAAACGGAGTGTGGTAACACCAATTCCAACTAATGGATTTTATTAAAAAGCAGAAGCTTTTGTGAGATGCAGCTCTATAGAGTGCTTATGTCTTTTAAGAAATAGAGTTACTGTAGCTGGAAAAAGTGTTACCAGACTCCTTAAATGTCTTGTTCTGAGGCATGGTTGTCAAATCTGCGGTATCACGTTGCCGTCAAATGATACTTTGCAATGTTTTTTCATTCGCGGAGCAGGGTTAGGCGTGGCCTGCATGCGATGCTCCCGGTCCATGGGCCGCCAGTTTGACACCCCTGCTAAGGAGTATTCTTACATTCAGCTCAGTTAGCTCCTGGGCAGTATATTTGAACTGATGCATACCGGTACTTCATGAGCCAGTCAGTTTGGGAAATAACATACCCAACCTATAAAAACATATATTTTATTTAGCCTTGTTTTAACAGCCTCATTTTATTAACTTTATGTAATTAAGGAGGTGTTCTCTCTAGCATTGATTTTTAAGCTCCCTGGCATCCAGAATTTTGAGTAATGGGACTTTACAATCAGGAATACATGAAGCTGTTTACTTTTACACTGAGTTTCCAGGAACTACGTTTGTTAGTTCATGATTTCTTTTTTAAAAAAGTACTTCTGGCAAACAATGCTCCTCTATTTATTATAAGTAATTATGATATCAGTAGTAGATTGCGAAATCAGATTCGTACAACAGTTAATTGCTGATAGAATGTCAATGGAAATTTGTCGTACTCATTTCTCTAGGGACACTTCATCCACTACGGATTTTTTTTTTTGTAGTTACTCAACAATTTTTCCTTCCCTTATTTGGGTTATTTGATCACAAATTACTTCTACCATTTTCTAATGATGTCAATGCGCTGATATAAATAATGAATTCAGACTTTACTTTGCCAGAACAATGGATCGTTATTGCTATAAGTCCCTAGTGAAGAAGAACACTTAGTTTAATTGTTTAAATCTTTCCTTCCCTTACTTTTTGAGGGAAGGAAAGGTGAGAAATCTTTGGATGTCTTAATCGTCTAACTGTATTTTTCACCGATGAAAGTAAATTGTAAATACGTGATGCTCAGAAATCTATCGCTAAATTCATATAGGATTGTACAATGTGGTTCTAAAACATACACTGCTCAAAAAAAATAAAGAGAACACTCAAAGAACACATCCTAGATCTAAATGAATGGAATATTATCATTGAATACTTTGTTCTGTACAAAATTGAATGTGCTGACAACATGTGAAATCGATTGTCAATCAGTGTTGCTTCCTAAGTGGACAGTATGATTTCACAGAAGTTTGATTTACTTGGAATTATATTGTGTTGTTTAAGTGTTCCCTTTAATTTTTTGAGCAGTATATAATCTTACAACCTCAAATGCTATTTCCCCTTCACTGGGATCTAAGGGTGGGTGGGTTCTAGTTGCATAAAATTATCGTGTGGTTTGTCTCAGCATGAACCTGGTCACTGTGATTTGTTCACCATGATTCAGCCACAAAGTACAAGTTTGAAGAAAATTGATTGGATAGGTCCAGATTTGTTTCCTTCCACCTACCTTCTTTCTCTGACTGGTGGCTTGGAATTTTCAATAAACCAAATTATCTTTCTGTCTAGTCAGACAGCTGAGAACTCGAGATTAGGATATCTATGTGCAATGCAGTCTTGGGTGAATGACTGAATGAATGTCAGAAAGGGCAAGGCTTAGTCTGCCTGCCTGCCTGCCTGCCTGCCTGCCTTTCTATCTGTCTGTCTGTCTGTCTATCTATCTATCTATCTATCTATCTATCTATCTATCTATCTATCTATCTATCTACTTATCTATCTAATTCAACTTGTATTGTCTGTCTGTCTGTCTGTCTGTCTGTCTGTCTGTCTGTCTGTCTGTCTGTCTGTCTATCTATCTATCTATCTATCTATCTATCTATCTATCTATCTATCTATCTATCTATCTATCTATCTATCTATTTATCTATCTATCTAATTCAACTTGTATACCACCCAACTCCCAAGGGACTCTGGGCGGCTCACAACCAGAAAATAAACGTACAATATAAAATATGGTTTGCCTGGGCTGTGTGAAGGTGGGTTTGTCCAATCATTATACCAGAAATGTCTTTGAACACCATAAAAAGCCCATAAGAGGAGTGGGTTCCTACTTACCACTAAGTTTGCCCCAAGTTTTGATATGTTATTTTTGACTCTGGATGAAATTTGCATTTTCTCTAATTGAGCTGGTGTGCAGTTTGAAGATCTTCGTGAACACACAGCTCCTATCTGAGGAGCAGTTGGGAGACATTTATATAGATTTGTCTTGTGTGTTAATTGCACCCCTTTTGGGACTGGGAAGCCCTGCTATTGGTCACTCATGTTTTAGTTATTTCCCATCTGGGCTGCTGCAATGTGCTCTATGTGAGGCTGTTCTTGAAGGCCGTGTTGTGGCCCGTTCACATCCTGTGCAATTAGTAATGGACCCTGAGGACTCAGAAACAATGGAGGTATGGTACAGGCATCCTGTGTTCCTGGCACCACAAAGAGGACGTGGTGTCAGAGACTGAAGAGCAACCAGGACCTTCTGCACCTCCCAAGATGAGTGACTCAAAAGAAGAGGAGGAGCCTCTAGGATTCGCAGGGCCTCTAGGAGGCATGAATGGTTACTCAGGATGAGGCTTACTTGTGAGTAGCATTGCTGGCTATTTAAGGGAGAGTCATGTGACATTTTGATGCAGAGAACAATGCAGTTCGTTTCAGAAAACCTTGTTGCAGCTCCTGTCTCTGGCTTGTGTTTGAAAAACCACATTCTTGGCTGCAATAATTAGGTCCGGGCTTCCAGTCAACCTCTGTCTACGCTACTGAACCTTGCTTCAATCTGGTAATTACGTTTGTGCTTATCTAGTCTTAGGACTCTGGCCAGCTGATAAGACTTTATAATCAGTGTGGTGAAGACTTTGCTAGCATTTACCTTCTTTTGTACATAGTAAAACCTTTAGTAGTTAATCCGATGGTGTACATCTTATTTGGGAGGGCTCAATGCTGGGACAGAACAGGCCACCTGGAAGGTACAACTGATCCATAATGCAGTGGCATGCATAGAATTTGGCACTCTTAGGTTTGGTCATGTTTTGTCCCTGTTGCAGGAGCTGTGCTGGCTCCTAGTTTCTTTTTGGGTGGAATTTAAAGGTACTCCAGGTCCCTTCCCTGAAATGTTGCCATCTAGTGGGACTTAAGAAGTGAGCCTTTTCTGTACCTGCTCTATCTTGTGGAACAGTATTCCCTCTGATGATTCAGCAGCCCCCACCCTTTTAGCATTCTGGGAGGCCAACAAAACCTGGCTCTCTTGTCTATTAGCTGACTGGTTTATTTTAGTTCTTGGTTTTGCTTTTGTTTTATGGTTCTATGGCTGGCACCTTTATCCCTATTGTGAGCCACTCAGAGTTTCTTTTTAAAAGTCATAATAAATAAATGAATAAATAAAATGTTGAACCCTACAGGTTTATCTTATCTCCTAGACAACCTGCTGACTATTTATGCACAGTTAAGCACATGCAGAAACATAGTTATTGGTTGTTTTTACTGATACCATACAAACACTGAACAAGAGAAACAATAATCTAAATGAGACATTGCTCAAATGAGACATTACAATAATGCAAAAACACATAAACAGCATCTAGAACTTCAATCTCCAATTTTTTATTCCTATAGCATGAAATCACAAACAGTAGTTGGTGTGACCGTCTGTCTCACTAAGGGCAGTATTTTTCAGGAAGCTCCTTCTCAGTGTGGGACCGGAAATCCGTTTCATTCCAGGGAAAATCCGTGTGCCTTGGCAGATCTTGACTTTAAACATGATTGCCCACCTAGAACTCTCCATTGTAATTCTAAAGGAAACTTATTTGCTTCAATATAGCTGTTAATAATTGATTAATCCCACTTAATTTATAAAAGCACCATTGACATAGGTGACATTTCTATGGCTTTGCTTAAATTAGATTAGAGGTATGGTGGCACACATAAGGGATGCTGGTGTATATCAACATCTTGGCAGCATATTATCCTTTTATGCAATTACAAACCAATTATATAGTTAAGGGAATAAACACATTCTAAATTTTTAAATGACTGGAAGTACATTGTGGAGGATAGTATCAATCAAATTGAAATCTAGGAAACTATTGTTCTAGAATATTTTGTTACTTTTATTTTTTTCACAAAGTTTGTGAAAAAATCGATTATTTGTGGACAATTGCTTATGCATCATAAATCAATCAAATTGAAACCTAGGAAACTATTGTTCTAGAATATCTTTTTCTAAGATGCTTGAGTATGCTGATGTCATTCTTCATATTCTTGGTTGTATTTCCATTCACTTGAGCATGAACTCCCTGAAGGAAAAAAAGTTCTAATACTTATGAAAGAAGCAATATGTCTGATCCAAAATTACTCAGTTTTATTATTTATTATTGTTCTTTTACTGAAGTTCTACCCTACTTTTCTTATTTGGGCATATGATCCCAGAATATTTCTCCATTTTATCAGTAGCTATTAATTTTCCACCTTCATTTCATCCTAATCTCCATGATAGACTTTCATATTCCTCCCAAATATTGCTCAATGAATACCATCCATTGAGAAACTCTAGTCAAGTATAACCAGTGAAAGGCTACCAAAATTTTTACTACCACACTGTGGGCATGGATTATGCAGGATGCCCTGCATTTTCTTTCAACATCTTTTAGTGCAAATTGGGTGCTCTGGGGTAGAGCTCTATTTTCACTACCCCACTGCATTCTCACCCATCCAGGCAGTAGCCCACCCCTGAGTATAACCCCAAATATGCTTTTTCAAGAGGCAATTGGACTTACTGGGTTTTCTTTGAATGCAATTTGCTTCTTATCCGAGAAGCTCAGACCTGGACAACTAAGAATCTCCCTAGACATCTAGAGTATAATCTCCATCAATTTGGATCTGCTTAAGGTAAGTTTTGAACTTTTGGCATTAACAAATAGATGTGCAATACATTTTTTCCATTTCCTTCTTGTTGATTGCACTTGGTTTTAAAACGTTTTATTTGGAACTATTCATAACCACTTGAGAGTCATATTTTCCATGATATATTATTATTCTGTAAGAATGGTCTTTATAATTGTTTTCTTTTATACACTGCTCAACTGTATTTTTCACCGATGAAAGTAAATTGTAAATACATGATGCTCAGAAATCTATAGCTAAATTCATATAGGATTGTACAATGTGGTTCTAAAATATACACTGCTCAAAGAAAATAAAGGGAGCACTCAAATAACACATCCTAGATCTGAATGAATGAAATATTCTCATTGAATACTTTGTTCTGTACAAAGTTGAAAGTGCTGACAACATTGACATTGATTGTCAATCAGTGTTGCTTCCTAAGTGGACAGTTTGATTTCCCACAAATTTGATTTACTTGGAGTTATATTGTGTTGTTTAAATGTTCCCTTTGTTCTTTTGAGCAGTATATATTTCTGTTTGGGGCTACTTTTACAAGCTAGTTAAAGAATGACAATACCTTGTGATTAATTTGCTACAGTATATGTTTTGACTTCAAATTTCAACAATTCATTTGGACTTTGTCAAAAACAATATAGATTAATATTTTAATCCCACAAACACACAACCAAACACACTTGTATCATCATTTGCCAGAAAAAGGAATAGACTTTTTGCCATTGCTCTGCTTGTAGCATTCCAGAAAATAAGTTTTCATTAGAGGATCAAACTATATTATAAAAGCTTGGAATGCAGAAATGCCAGGGAGTTCTGAAAACAATTGCACCATTTAGTAAGAGTCCTGGCATGGAATTTGAGCAAAGTTCAGATATCTTTTTTTTGCCTTTAACAACCATGTAATAAAGTTCATTGTCTTTTATCAGTTTTCATTTATTGGGAAGGTTAAAGCTTCATTAAAGAAACTGTAAACTGCATTAAGAAATGTCTACAAAGTAGGATATGCCTACTTACTTTGTATTTGTAATTCCTTTTCATCATTTCATGATCTCCTTAAGATCAACAGCCTTTTTAAATGGATTATTTGGTCACAATTTGACCTGTTTGCCTCCACATTCTACACTCATGCATTATATTGCATGTTATCTAATCATGGTCCGACTTCCTGTGATTGTTGCTTTTTCCTTATTTATGAGCAAACAAAAAGAAGATATGGGTAAGAGGTTAATTTAATCCCAATATAGGGAGAGAACAATTTGACTCCTGCCAATGGGTTGAGTAAAATGGGGTGGGGGAATGAGTTGCAAAGGCAATGTTTACAGTCCTGCCTGATTGTTCGTCTGTCAATTGAATAGATCAGTTGAGAAACTATCATTAGATTTTAGTAGCTTCAAGTATGGTAGAAATATTGTTCTTGTTCGGGAAAAAAATTGAAAAGTAATAGATTAGAATCACAGCTTTTATTGAGTTCATTACCTGCAAGTAAATTGCTGAAATTAGGGACCTATGTATGTAGGAGATCCTATCAGTGTCTCATTTTTCCCCCAACAAGTATCCCCTTTGTCTCCTCCACCTCTGTCTGTCTGTCTATCTGTCTCTCTATCTCTCCCTCTCTCTATCTCTGTCCCTCTCTGTCTCTCTGTGTCTGTCTGTTTGTCTGTCTATATTTAATACATCTATTAACTCAAATCAGATTATGAGTCATTCTTCCTAAAAAGTGTACTTGGGTCCTGTCTCTGTACCTCATCTTTGGGTAAATACTAACACTTGCTGTAAAATTCTCATATGATCCATCATTGATTCCCGTCCTGGACTATCAATCCATTTTATTTTCTGGCCTAGGATGCTAAGCAATTCTTGCTAGCTTGCTTGGTTCTGGGGCCTTATGAGAAATGAAACACATAGCTCTGCACTGTTGCCTAGCAGTGCATGGAGCATTGTAGCTCTAGCTGGTTAATCTTTTGATAGAATCTGATGAAAGAATCCAATCATAGGGTTCTTTGCCCAGGATTCCACAGCACATGGTTGCTCCTTTGATTGCTCTGAAAAATATAATCTGGTTGATCGGACAGCAATGAACATTATTTCGTGGACTCCCTTTTTGTCTCTCTCTTCTTTTTCTCCCCATATGTTTCTAACTTTTTTCCCACTTCAATCCTAGATTCAGAGCCAGGAATTGGGGGAAGCGAAAATGCATTATGGTTGCAAAACTTTTTACATGATTTTTATGCCCTAAATCTAAATACAGTGGTACCTCTACTTAAGAACGCCTCTACTTAAGAACTTTTCTAGATAAGAACTGGGTGTTCAAGATTTTTTTGCCTCTTCTTAAGAACCATTTTCTACTTAAGAACCTGAACCCTGAAAAATTTCCCAGGAAATTTGAGAGCGGCACTCCTGCCATTCCCCCTGGGTTTCTCTCTCTGGCACAGTGTATGGGAGGCAGCCTCGTGCTGAGTGTACGGGAGGCGCATGTTCCTCCTCGCCACCTCGGAGTCCCTCTTTTTTTAAAGCCTTAAAGTTTTGGATTTTTTTTTATTCCCCTCACCTCAACTTCTTCCTTCAGCAGCGACTGTCCTCCTCTTCTTCCTCCTCCTCCTCCCACCCAAATTCCGAGCTTTTTAAATTATTATTATTATTATTATTATTATTATTATTATTATTATCATCATCATCATCATCATCATCATCACCATCATCATTAAGTATTAGATTTGTATGCCGCCCCTCTCCGTAGACTCTATTTCTTTCCTAATGGGTTTTCACACATTATTTGCTTTTACATTGATTCCTATGGGAAAAAATTGCTTCTACTTACAAACTTTTCTATTTAAGAACCTGGTCACGGAACAAATTAAGTTCTTAAGTAGAGGTACCACTGTATAAGAATTATAAAGTAAGCTATAAGTAAAATAAGTGAAAAAAATACAAGAGAGAAGGGACAAAGTAGCATCATCAGTTTTTCATGTTTTTTCCTTAGGAGAAAGATATCTTGTCCAGGTATTCCTCAATTGACATCACTATTACTTACTACTCACTACGACCTACTACCACTCACTGATTTGGTTCTCCTATAGCTACTTCACAATGTGTCATTAAAAAAGATATTTTCCACTACATCTGCTGTTATGTACATTTCTTGGGCATGTAGTGTATTGTTGCTTAAAAATATGTTAAATATGGCAGCTTATTCTATTTCTGTCATTGTCCAGTATGTGCAGTACTCTGGAGGCTATGTTTTTACTTTATAGCTTGCAGTAGCTAAGCAAATTATTCTATATGTCCTCTATTGAATAATGGAATTCATTGTAGAATTTTTTGATCAGAATCTGGTGCAAAAATAATAAGAACCCAATAATGGTAGACAATCTGGCCTCTTCTAATTTTTATTTTCAGTGATAAATCCTTGCCATATACCAAAATGATTGGGTTGATGGGACCTTTAATTTAAAAATCTGGATGGCAGCAGGTTATTATCCTTGATAGGACATGCAGTGAAAACACTCATTGTAATAGAGCTATTCCACGTAAAGTATTTTCCATAATAATATTAACCACATGGTTAGTAATTGTAGGAATTATAGCTATAATATATCTGAAATTGGCAAGGAGTGCTCCAACTGTATGGAATTCCCATTTACATGCTGTCAAATTGTGGAAATGTCAGAGATCTTAGGCAATCCACGTGGACTCCATGTGGCAACAACTAGAATTTTTTAGGATCTTAGAGGTAACTTGTAGAACCAAACAAAAGCAATTTATCATTTTTTTCTTATATTTTTAAGGAAGTGGGTAAAGGAGTACACCAATGATGGGTTGCTACTGGTTCTCATCGGTTTGGTGAGCTGGTAGAGGCAGTAGCAGGAGGCTCTACCCATCCACCCAGATGTCATAAAAAAATGCTACGTGCATGCACAGAAGCTTATGTGCATGCATAGAAGTATTGCATTGCATGCATATAAAGTGTGCTCAAGCACTCCAGTTCCTGAAATGGTAGCAACGGTAAGTGGAACCCACTATTGGAGTACATGTTTGAATGTGACTCTTCTCCTCATCACCTTCCTTCAGAAAGAATTTCGCATCAAGGGGAATACGATTTGGCCTAGAGGCAAAAAGGAACTGTGATGTTTCTTCAATATACCAGGGTGATTCAATAGAAAAAACCTATAGCCCCTCCCTGGTACAAAGCTAAAGGGATCAGATCTTGTATCCTAGAGGTTAATTCTCTGCCTTACAAGGCAGAAGCCCCAGGATCAAATCCCAGTAAGGATATGTTTAGCTGATGAGGCAAAGAACAAGGCCGAAATAGCGCTGTCCTAGTCTCCCTTAATTTTAACAAAATTCAGCAAAAACATAGATAGATACAGATAGATAGATATATAGATATAGATATAGATATAGATATAGATATAGATAGATAGATAGATAGATAGATAGATAGATAGAGATAGAGATAGAGATAGAGATAGAGATAGAGATAGAGATAGAGATAGAGATAGAGATAGAGATAGAGATAGGTATTCATCATGTAAGCAGGATTCCTACCCAACCAGTCTAAGGAGAGGGGCGGCATAAAATTCGAATAAATAAATAAATAAATAAACAAACAAACAAACAAACAAACAAACAAATAAATTAGAACACCATTGTATTGTAGGCTGAAAATACCCAAAGAATGTAGGGGAAAAGAGAGAGAGAGAAAGGGGAGCTGGAGAGAAAAGGAAAGAGGGAGGGAGGGAGGGAGGGAGGAAGGGTACTGAAAATGCTTTTATATTACCTATAGCATTTTACCTTTATTAAGATTTGTAGTTATAGGGAATGCCAAAGAGAATAGATTGAAAATAAACAATTGCTACTAATTGCTAAACTAGGAAACAAATGCAAAACAAAAAAGAAGAAAAGGAAAGGAAAAGAAATGAAGAAAATTGACATGAAGAAAGCAGCATTAAGGTTTAAATTTTGAACTGGAAAATCTGATCAATAATCTCAAGATACATAAAGGCCGTGTACCATCACAGTTTTAGAATAAACCCTGGCCAAGCTGTACAAAGCTGAGGCTCTCAAAATGCAAAGTCTAAACTCCAATTTAGCTTGGCTATAGTATACATGGGGAAAAGTCCAGAATCTAGACCATAATCAAAACTTCTACATAACAGAAGTTTAAATTTAAGTAAGAAGATTTCCATATATAAATAATTTACACCCAGAGTTATCTTTTGGTAAGATGGGTAGCCAATAAACTGAGAAACGAAACGAAACGAAACGAAACGAAACTAAACTAAACTAAACTAAACTAAACTAAACTAAACTAAACTAAACTAAACTAAACTAAACTAAACTAAACTAAACTAAACTAAACTAAACTAAACTAAACTAAACTAATCTGCATTTTGGCTTTTAAAAGTAAAAGTTCCTCTTGCACATATGTGCTAGTCGTTCCTGATTCTAGGGGGTAGTACTCATTTTTGTTTCAAAGCCAAAGAGCTAACACTATCTGAAGATGTCTCCATGGTAATGTGGCTGGCTAAATGACTAAATAACGAAGTGTTTTAAAGAGGCCTAAATATTTATAAATATTTCAGGCTAGCAGATGTAAAAGAAGAGGAAAGTAAAAAATTCAACAACTTTTCTTCTTAGTTCTTTTTTTCCTCTTTCACCTTTTTATTTTTATTTTTATTTTCTGGGTATCTTGATTTTGTTGAATTTTTTCTATTCATCCATTTTTTCCTTTTACACCTAAACACACACAGAGAGACAGAAAGACACAAAGAGATTTCAATATAAGTAATTTAGCTTGAGACTGAAATCTTTAGTATGTAACAAACCTTTTATTGTATGCTCCTCCTTTATCTCTTCATTTTCAATGATATATTTAATTTTGAATTAAAAAGAGAAAAAAATACATAACTTGAATATGCTATGTATTTGAATATAACTAATATTGATAGACTAGGATAGGGTAGGAGAGGAGAGGAGAGGATAGAATAGAATTTTATTGGCCAAGTGTGATTGGACACACAAGGAATTTGTCTTGGTGCATTTGCTCTGCGTGTACGTAAAAGAAAAGATACGTTCATCAAGAATCATAAGATCCAATCAATATTCAATAGAATTCAAAATTCAATAGAATCCCACCCCCTTTTCTATAAGTTCAATATTCTTTAGGTACCTAAATAATTGAACATTAAGTTTTAAAGTATAAAATATAGCCATGTTGAAATAACATACTTAATCAAGAATTATACTAACACAATGAAAAGAAGAAAAAAAAATCCTTGGATTATTAACGCCATATACTGTATATCATGGAAATGGGATTCCAGTTTCCAGCTCATTTCTCTCATATTGCAATCACTTCAGGTGAGCTTGAGGCCTAATTTTCAGAAGTCTGCCCTCTACGAGGGTCTGGGTGTGACAGGTTTTCTGTCCATGACCACAAATTTGAACAATGCCAAGCTGGTTAATAAATTACAGATGATTGTACATGACCCAGCTCAAGGTACACACTTTACAATGTAGAGGTTTGTTCTGTCTTTATTTTGAATACTCTCTTTGAACTACTTTGGGATGCATTAAAGAGGCCATCGGCCAGAAACTCTTGGGCAGGGGATCAAGAAAAGCAATGCCAGTGTTTTAAAATCACAGAGAACCTGAGCTGGCATGCCCCACCCCATGAGAAGAGCAGCAAAGCAATCTGATTTAAGGTAGCTTAGATGGGACTGGCATTTCTAAAAGCAGCAATTTCTCTTTCTTTACGCATCATCCAGTATTTCTATTTCCTTTTCCACCCTGTTTGGAGAGGCTTCCACCATAGTATGAAAAATCTCACTTCCCTGATAAATTATTATTATTATTATTATTTATTATTATTATTTATTATTATTATTATTATTATTATTATTACTATTATTATTATTATTATTATTATTATTAATTAGACTTGTATGCCGCCCCTCTCCGTAGACTCGGGGTGGCTTACAGCAATGATAAAAACAATATATAATAACAAATCTAATAGTTGGAATCTAAAATAACAATAATACATTTAAAAAAGTCTAAAAAACAAGAAACCCCAATATATAAAAACATACATACAGTCATCAAACACAAAAAACTACATAGGCAGGGGGAGATGTTTCAGTTCCCCCATGCTTGATGGCAGAGGTGGGTTTTAAGGAATTTACGAAAGGCAAGGAGGGTGGGGGCAGTTATAATCTCTGGAGGGAGCTGATTCCAGAGGGTCGGAGCCGCCACAGAGAAGGCTCTTCCCCTGGGTCCCGCCAAACAACATTGTTTAGTTAATGGGACCTGGAGGATACCAACTCTGTGGGACCTAACCGGTCGCTGGGATTCGTGCGGTAGAAGGCGGTCTCGTAGATATTCTGGTCCGATGCCATGAAGGGCTTTATAGGTAATGACCAACACTTTGAATTGTGACCGGAAACTGATTGGCAACCAATGCAGACTGCGGAGTGTTGGAGTAACATGGGCATATTTGGGAAAGCCCATGATTGCTCTCGCAGCTGCATTCTGCACGATCTGAAGTTTCCGAACACTCTTCAAAGGTAGCCCCATGTAGAGAGCATTACAGTAGTCGAACCTCGAGGTGATGAGGGCATGAGTGACTGTAAGCAGTGACTCCCGGTCCAAATAGGGCCGCAACTGGTGCACCAGGCGAACCTGGGCAAACGCCCCCCTCACCACAGCTGAAAGATGTTTCTCTAATGTGAGCTGTGGATCGAGGAGAACACCCAAGTTGCGGACCCTCTCCAAGGGGGTCAATAATTCCCCCCCCAGGGTGATGGATGGACAGATGGAATTGTCCTTGGGAGGTAAAACCCACAGCCACTCCATCTTATCAGGGTTGAGCTTGAGTACTTCATTGTCATTTTATGTAAATACATGGTATACCCATACAATGAAATTCACATGACACCTAAAGACCAGTCCCAATACATATAGCAATCCAAAAAAACATGCCCCACCCACCGCAAATTTCCCCACTCTGAACCACCCAAACATCTACACAACAGACCAAGTAATACTGTCCAATAGCTCACTGTTAGTTCATTGTTGAGTATAGCTCTGGGAAAAAACTTTTCAGAAAATGTGTGGTCTGAGTTTTAATTGTTTTCTATCTTCTGCCAGAAGGTAACAATTCAAAAAGATTGTAAGCAGGATGAGAAGAGTCTCTGAGAATGTTATGCACCTTCCTAGAACAGAGAGATGCGAAGATATCATCCAGGGCAGATAGTTGGAACCTAATGATATTCTGGACAGTTTTAATAATTCTCTGTAGAGCTTTTTTATCCACTACAGAGCTGAATGCTGTATGTCAGGACACTCTCAATGGTGCTGCGATAGTAGGACAGCAGTAGATGCTGAGATAGATTTATCTTCTGATATTGAAAATGATGGTGGCACTCCTTTTTCTACTTTGTTCAGCAACATTTCTGAGTCACCTTATTGGTGAAAGGTGTGGCGTATAAAAGTAATAAACCAGGAAGAAATAAAAGGTTTCCTGGTTCCCTCATGAAGGGATGAGGAAGGGTGCTTGGAGTGTCCTCTCTATCTGAAGACTCACCTTGACTAAATCACCACCTCAAATCAGGCTTATTCAGTCGCACTAAAATAATGCATTTACTGATCTAGCTGTCTGAAAAGAAGGAATCAGGGTATTGCACTTCTCCTGCAGGATCTCTGCAGAGAAATACATCGTAACAACATTAATAATAATAATAATAATAATAATAATAATAATTGTTGTTGTTATTATTATTATTATTATTATTATTATTATTATTATTATTAATTAGATTTGTATGCTGCCCCTCTCTGAAGATTCGGAGCGGAACATTGCCAAAAAGGCATTAAGAATTGTTAACCTAATCTTGCATAGCTTCTTCTCGGGGAATATTGAACTACAAACTAAGGCATGCAAAACTTTTGCTAGACCAATTCTTGAATACAACTCATCCATCTGGAACCCGCACTGCATATGGGACATTAATATAATTGAATGAGTCCAGAGGTATTTCAGGAGAAGAGTCCTCCACTCCTTCGCTCGCAACATAATACTTTATGCCACCAGACTTAAATTTTGAGCCTAGACAACTTAGAATTTCTCCGTCTTCAATCTGACCTAAGCATAGCACATTAAATTATATGCTACAATGTCCTACCTATCAATAAATACTTCATCTTCAACCATAACAACACACAAGCACACAATTGATACAAACATACAGTAAACCACTTCAAACTCAATTGCAGAAAATACGACTTGGGTAACAGAGTTGTCAGTGCTCGAAACTACCTGACTCTGTAGTTTCTACACCAAACCTCCAAAATCTTAACCTTAGACTGTCTACTGTTGACCTCACCCCATTCCTAAGAGGTGTGTAAGCGGCATTCATAGGTGCATCAGTGTGCCTCCCATCCCTGTCCTAATGTTCCCTTTTATTCGTATCCATTTCATATATTCATAATTATGTTTTTATATCTGTTATCTATTACATGGTCTGACAATTAAATAATTAATTAATTAATTAAATAAATAAATAATAAACTGCCTGTCAAAATAATTTTGGTCCCCAAAACCAGGCATATTGAAACTTGTTCTTATGTTGCAGCAAAATCATTGTTAGTTTTTTTGCTGTGTGTGAGTGTGCTTATCTTTCTCAGAGGTGGGTGGTGTTATGTCTGGAATATTCTGTTGCCTGGCAGAGGCTAAACTTATGTGGTTGTTAAGCAAAATAGACTGTATTCAGCAAAAGTTGTTTACCTGTTTTCCATTGGCTGCCATGGCTTGGCGCCAAAATTGTATCACTGTCAAGCGTCTCCTGTTGCCGGGCTGGAAAGTATAAAAGAGGAGAGCCACCGGTGTTACGCGCTCTTCTCTAGCTCGCGTACGGCTGTAACTGTATCCGCGTATAGTTAGAACCTTTTTGGAAATAAAAGATATTAAATTAGCACCGCGTTTGAAGTTATTTCACTGGCGACGAGGGTCTGGAGACTTATATTTAATTATGGCAACCCCTTCGATTATCCAGCCGCCTGAATTTTTCGATCCTGAGCGGACAACTTGGACAGCCTACATGGCTAAATTCGAGATTTTTTTAGAAGCCGCTGGCATGAAAGATGCGGACAGCGGCAGGAAAAGAGCACTATTTTTGAATTATTGTGGTACGCAAATTTTCGACCTAGCTGAGACTTTAATGGACCCAGAGCCGGCAAATTCGGTTTCGTGGGATACATTAATTTCTAAATTGGCTTCTCATTTTAAGCCTACTAAGCCAGCTAGAGTTTTTAGGCATCAGTTCTCCCGGATGGCTCAAGCTGAGGGAGAATCTATGAATCAGTTTGCAACTCGCCTCCGTACCATTCTATCTAAGTGTCAGTTTGACAATCCGGAGGCACGATTAACTGATGCCATTATTTTTGGAATGCGAAATGTCTCCATTAGGAATAAATTGTTAGCGGCAGACGAGTCCTCCTTACAGGATGTTATTAAAGCCGCTCAAACAGCTGAGGTGGCTGAGGCTGCGGCTGCAGACCTTAAATCAAATGACAAACTAGCAACGGTTTTTAAAATTGCTGAGGCGACACCTGCCAACACCTGCCAACATGAATCCAGCGCACCAGAGGTCGACCCCTGCGATGAGTATTGCTGCCAGCTGAGGACACCGCCATCGAGATCTGCTCGCCAGCCCTTCCAATCGTGTGCCGGTTGCCGTGGACAACATGCCCGCTCCAGATGCCCCTTCAAGGATGCCTTCTGCCGCCGCTGCGACAAGATAGGCCACATCGCGGAGGTCTGCCGAGCAATTCTGCCAGAGGATGTGCCCTTCAATCAAGGAAACCAGCGCTCCTATCAACCGCAACGCGACTATCGGCCATTCCGACAACAATGGAGGGGGAACCGGCATCAATGGAACAACGCTTCGAGGGACGGCAACCGAGGTAACAAGTCAACTAAAGACATTGGCTCCTACCCTTCGGCCCTTAATAAATTAATTGTCCCCTTACTTTTGAATGGACAACCGTGCCAGATGGAGCTGGACACTGGCTCTAAGTTTACCCTCATGCCATGGCATAAGCTCAGACTTTATTTGCCAAACCTTTCATTGAGCAATCTTAAGCCCTTGGACATTGCAATTAAGGACTTTCAAGGACACCCTATTCATGTGTTGGGAAGCACTATGGTGCCGGTTACGTTTAAAAACATTAATTGCTCATTACCTATGTTAGTGGTAGAGGGAGCGAATCATTCCCTCCTAGGGTTGGATTGGATGGCACCTTTGGGGTTAGCTATCACAGGGTTGAATAAGGTTACATATCAGAAAGAGCCCAACTTCATTAATGAATTTCCAGAGGTCTTCAGTCCGGGGTTGGGCAAATATAAGGGGCCACCCATTTCGTTCTCATTAGACCCTGCTGTTCCTCCTGTCCGTTTAAAGCCTCGCAGGGTGCCTTTACCCCTCCTGGATAAGTTAGATGATCAATTGAATAAACTTCAAGCACAGGGTATTTTAATACCAATAGAACATGCTCCCTGGGAAACTCCAATTGTTACCCCCCTAAAGCCTGATGGGTCCCTTAGAGTTTGTGCTGACTACAAGTCTACCTTGAACAAAGCATTGCAGCACAATTCATATCCTATTCCTGTTGTGCAATAGTTACTGCATACCTTGGGGTCTGGGACCATATTTGCAAAGCTGGATCTTGCGCAGGCATACCAACAGTTACCTGTGGACAAAGCTACTGCCCTGGCACAGACTATCGTGACCCACAGGGGAGCTTTTAAATGTATGAGGTTACAATTTGGAGTGAGTGTGGCTCCAGGGATTTTTCAGCGCCTTATGGAGCGCTTATTATTAGGAATTAGAGGAGTGGTCCCCTATTTTGACGACATCTTAAGTTCGGGGGACACTCCAGGCCAATTACACCAGAGAATTAGGGAGGTGTTGGCAAGGCTACAGGACAAGGGGTTGAGATTAAAACCTGAAAAGTGTGTATGGGGCACTCCCTCTGTGGATTTCCTGGGATTTAGAATAGACAAGGAGGGCATCCACCCCACTGAGGAAAAGGTGAAGGCCATCAAAGAAGCCCCTGCCCCTAAATCTAAGTCTGAGCTGCAAGCCTCCCTGGGCCTATTGAACTTTTACTCTGTTTTTCTAAAACAGAAGGCCTCTGCAGCTGAGCCGCTACATCGCCTTCTCCACAAGGGAGCACCATGGAAATGGGATGAGATTGAGCAACAGGCATTCCAAACAATAAAAAACCTACTTACTTCCAGAAGTGTGGTAGTCCAATATAGCTCCACATTGCCCCTAAGGCTAACCTGCGATGCCTCCCCTTATGGGATAGGAGGGGTCCTGGCCCATATTTTGCCCAATGGCCAGGAAGCCCCAGTTGCCTATTTCTCAAGGACACTATCCCTTACTGAAAGGAATTATGCCCAGATAGATAAAGAAGCTCTGGCCTTGGTAGCAGGAGTAAAAAAGTTTCATCATTACTTATTGGGTAGGCCATTTCAATTGGTTACAGATCACAGACCTTTATTGGGCCTCTTAGCTACTGGAAAGCCAACTTCACCTTTTGTGTCCCCCAGAATGACCAGGTGGGCCATTTTTCTGGCTGGGTATGACTATGTACTTATGTATAGAGGGGGAACCCAAATCAACCATGCGGATGGCCTAAGCCGTTGCCCATTGGCCCAGGGGTTGGAGGACCCTGCCCCTGTGGGAGATGTCCTTCTCATTGATTTGGTCAAACCATCTATCATCACTGCAATAAAGGTGGCTGCAGAAACCAGGAAAGACATGACCTTAAGGAAGGTACTCCAATATATTTTAAAAGGATGGCCACCCAACGGGGAAGACCACTCAATGATGGAATTCAAGAGTAGGAGACTGGAGCTCTCTGTACTAAAAGATTGTATACTGTGGGGGGATCGAGTGGTCATTCCCAATTCACTTCGGCCTAAGGTAATGCACATGTTACACCAGGGCCACCCAGGGGTGGTCAGGATGAAAGCCCTGGCTAGGGAGTATTTGTGGTGGCCAGGAGTGGACAAAGAAATAGAAGAGTGGGTTGCAACCTGAGGGCCATGGTCAAGAGTGCATATAGACCTGGCAGGGCCTGTGGGTACACACATGTTCCTAATAATTGTGGATGCATATTCCAAGTGGCTGGACATTATTCTACTAGGGTCAACTACATCATGTGCCATCATACAGGCCCTGAGGAGATTGTTTGCCATCCATGGGTGTCCAGATGTCCTGGTCTCGGACAATGGGCCCCAATTCACTTCCAGACAGATGGAACTATTCCTAGCACAGCGGGGAATAAGACATGCATTGGTCTCTCCTCATGCAGCTTGGGCTAACGGGATGGTAGAGAGATTTGTTCATGTGGCCAAAGAGGCCATTAAGAGGTCTGAGCCTGGGAACATACAAGAATGGTTGGACACTTTCCTGCTGTCCCAGGATATCACCCCTAGTACATCTACTAATAAAAGTCCAGCTGAGCTATTGATGGGTAGAAGGTTGAGGTCACCTCTAGATAGACTACACCCTTCTTATATAAATGTTAAATCTAATTGTGTAACATCCCCTGAACGGTCAGTCTCTGTGGGTCAAGCTGTATTTGTAAAATTTTTTGATAGAGGTAACCAGTGGGAGACTGGGGTAGTGACTGATAGTACTGGTCCTAAGACATATATGGTTAAACTAAGTGATGGCCGCCTTTGGAAGAGGCATATTGACCATATCAGAGGAAGGCTGGAAACAGCCAGTCTTAGAGAGAAATTGGCCACTCAGAGTAACGGGGTTTCTGATCCTTCACTCCCCACAGGGAGTTATAACCGACCCAGCCGTGGCCAAGAGCAAATTGATTGGGACTTACCGGGTTTCAATGACCACTGCAGCGCTGCCTCAGCTCTGCCAAGTCCAGCCCGAGAAAGATCATCACCAGCGCAGCAGGAGGAGCCTTCTTCCTCCGTAGATGTCCAGGTGCTGAATGAAGCGCGCAGGTCAGAACGGACTCCTCGGAAGCCTGCCCGGTTGGAGGACTTTATTACTTGTCTCTCCGAATAAAACTGCAAAGCAATCCAGAAAGGAGTGTTATGTCTGGAATATTCTGTTGCCTGGCAGAGGCTAAACTTATGTGGTTGTTAAGCAAAATAGACTGTATTCAGCAAAATTCCATTGGCTGCCGCGGCTTGGCGCCAAAATTGTATCACTGTCAAGCGTCTCCTGTTGCCAGGCTGGAAAGTATAAAAGAGGGGAGCCACCGGTGTTACGCGCTCTTCTCTAGCTCGCGTACGGCTGTAACTGTATCCGCGTATAGTTAGAACCTTTTTGGAAATAAAAGATATTAAATTAGCACCGCGTTCGAAGTTATTTCAGGTCTCTCATGTCTCTTTTGCTATCATTGTTATCATTGGTTTGACTGATTCTAACTTCAAATATTTGGCTTCAGTAAATAAAAGGGTGAATTTGGTGTGTGACAGATGCATTCTTGTAAAGGGAAGTATTCCAGAAGGCTTTTCAAATATATGGGGGCAGTTCTAGTTAAACTGTGGCATAATTAGAATTGTATTGTAAGCTGTAATCCTTATGTCCCCTACTAAGATGGCCACAGGGAATCCTCCTCATAGATAACACCCTGAATTAGGCATGGAAATTACTGCTACCCATGCTGCTTTGCAGCTGGTACCCTAATGGAGGCAAGGGCAGAGAGAAAATCCCTTCTGCTGCACTACTTTAAAGCAGGGCTGTAAAGCTCACAGCCCATGGGTCAAATGTATCACGTGCTGGCCACGCCCAAGTCTGATTTAGAGAAGGGGGGAATCCCGATACATCACATGATGCCACTGTGACGATGTGAGTTTGATTACCCTGCTTTCAGACCAGATAATGATCATATGACAATAAAGGAAGTATGCTGGATTGATGACCTCAATGATGATCTCAATCCAGAACAGAAGACTATATTACATGGAGGGATGTTCCAAGCACTATTTTTTTTTTTGAAATTAGCTTGCAAGAATTTTGAAAGGAAGAATGACAGCAAGTGACAAAGGGATTAATTCTTCTTTTAGCAGCCATACTTTGGTCATAATTACCTTCAGAAACTCTTTCCTGCCCCATGGGCTTCCTGATGAAATGGATGCATATTTATACTAAGCATTAATTTAAATCTCAAATTGGAAAGCAAAAGGAACAAACGGGCAGTTTTAGAAAGAAAAAAACTGCCAGGAAAACACTATGTACATTTTTTTTTTGCCTGCAGGTATTTTGTTTCCTCTTCCAATTCTTTTGCCACAGTGAAAACAAAAGCACTGGAATCTATCTATCTATCTATCTATCTATCTATCTATCTATCTATCTATCTATCTATCTATCTATCTATCTATCTATCTATCTTATCTATCTTATCTATCTTATCTATCTTATCTATCTATCTATCTATCTATCTATCTATCTTATCTATCTTATCTATCTATCTATCTATCTATCTATCTATCTATCTATCTATCTATCTATCTATCTATCTATCTAGCTAGCTAGCTAGCTAGCTAGCTAGCTAGCTATCTAGCTAGCTATCTAGCTATCTAGCTATCTAGCTATCTAGCTATCTAGCTATCTTGCTGTATCTATCTGTATCTCTCTCTCTCTCTCTCTCTCTCTATCTGTATCTGTATCTCTCTTTCTATCTATCTATCAATCAATCAATCAATCAATCAATCAATCAATCAATCAATCATGTTTTTTCTCTTGAGTCTCCCAAATATGGGAGAGAGGCATTTTTGAGTATACCAGGTGACTCAAGAGAAGAACATTTAATTTTTCTCCTGGCTCAGCTGATAAGGGAGGAGAACTTATGGCTTAGAGAGTAAAAGCACTGCCTAACAAGGCAAGCAGCCCAAGTTCGAATCCCAGAAGGGTATAGTTAGCTGATGAGAGCCAAATAGCTTGAAGTAGATCTATACTAGTCTCCCTTTATTTCTTTATTGGTTCTTTGTAAGTTTGAATAGGTGAAACTCTAAAAATTAGAATATCGTGCAAAAGTTTATTTATTTCAGCAATGCAACTTAAAAGGTGAAACTTAATATATGATGAGAGAGACTCATTACATGCAAGGCAAGATAGTTCAAGCAGTGATTTGTCATAATTGTGATGATCATGGGGTACAGCTCATGAAAATCCCAAATCCCCCATCTCAGAAAATTAGAATATTACATGCGATCAATTAAACAAGGATTGTACATAAAATCTATCTATCTATCTATCTATCTATCTATCTATCTATCTATCTATCTATCTATCTATCTAATAATAGTTTGTATTACAGTTTGTATTACAGTTTGTATTCTTGAATTCAAGGAGGAGGGTATATAGCTGGCTGTAAGGGGAAATTTCTTTGGCTGATAGTGTTATTGAATTCAAGGAGGAGGGGATATAGCTGGCTGTAAGGGGAAATTTCATTGACTGATTGCGTTATTGAATTCAGGGAGGAGGGGACTAGATTGGGATGTATAAAAGGGTCAGAAAAGCCATTTTAAACTGCACTTTCAGAACACAGAGGAAGAGGAGAGGAAAATAGTGCTGTTTACAGTTTGTATTCTTGAATTCAAGGAGGAGGGTATATAGCTGGCTGTAAGGGGAAATTTCTTTGGCTGATAGTGTTATTGAATTCAAGGAGGAGGGTATATAGCTGGCTGTAAGGGGAAATTTCATTGACTGATTGCGTTATTGAATTCAGGGAGGAGCGGACTAGATTGGGAAGTATAAAAGGGTCAGAAAAGCCATTTTAAACTGCACTTTCAGAACACAGAGGAAGAGGAGAGGAAAATAGTGGCCCGCGCGCCGCCAGGCGCGCGAATTATATAACTATAAACCAAAATCAGCAAAGTTTGGTAGCAATAGGGGTTCATTTTCTTGCTAAGTACCTGTATTTCAATACATTCTTAAGATGATTGGCTTGGTACAGTGTAACACTTGTTTGGCTGTTGTGTTCCGTAGTACCTTGTGGAACTTGGGGTACTGCCCTCTTTGCATTAGGACATCTAGGTTAGATGGCGAGATCTCTAGATTGCAGTCCTTAGTTTGTAGCTTGCAGGCAGAAGTGGAAAGATTGTCCCAGCCACGTGCTGTAATGCAGCCATGTGTGCAGCCTCCACTTCCACAGCGCCCCCCGAGGAGGAGGGCTGTTTGGACAACTGTTGGTTCAGGAAGATTACGTGCAGTTGAACAAAAACATAACAATTTTGGTCTCTCTGTATCCAACTCCTATAATGTTCTTGCGGATTTAAATAGTAAGGATGTTGTAGATATTAGCCCTCAGGCGGAGAATGAGGGGATGTTCAAAGGAGAAGTTGTTGTAAATGAGGAACATAGTGTCACCAAACCAAGTCCAGTTAGTAGAAATAAAGAGAGGACACATGTTCTTGTGGGTGACTCGATTGTCAGAGGTGTTGATTTGGGACAGAGGAAGGATGTGGTGAAGGTGATGAGGTGTCTTCCAGGAGCCACTGCCCACAGGGACAGGAGGCGGATTACAAACATTGTCAGGGCTGTGAGTAAAGGTAATAAAGTTGATGTGGTGGTGCATCTTGGCACAAACGATCTGTCCCAGAGAAATGTTAATCTAGTAAAAAGAGATTTTCAAAGTCTAAGTGTGGAGCTGGGTAAAATAACTGATTCAGTGACTTTCTCAGAGGTGTTACCGGTTTGTGGCCAGGAGGGTAAAACAAGTTGTATCAGAGAGTTTAATGTGTGGTTAAGGCAGTGGTGTAAAGCTGAAGGTTTTGGTTATGTAAGTCATGATGTCAGTAGATGGTCTAATAGGGAGTTGTTTAAGAGGGATGGTTTGCATCCATCATACAGAGGTACCCAGGTGCTCGGTGAGGAATTCAGAGCTTCTTTGGACAGGCATTTAAACTAGGTAAAGGGGACAGAGATGTACCAGATGTGGAGGATTTCTGTCCCCGACCAATGAGGATACATCAGTTTCTGGAAGCTTATGAAAAGGGAGCTGAAAATAAAATAGATGTAGTTGTTGATGATAAGGGGCAAACTAATAATGAAAATAATGTTCTTCGGGTAATGTGCACGAATGCTCGAAGCTTGAGCAACAAGCTCTGTGAGTTAATGGCCATAATATCTAGAGATAATTTGGATCTGGTTGCCATAACTGAGACATGGTTTAAGGATTCCAATGAATGGGAAATATCCATACCAGGATATACACTGTATAGGAAGGATAGAATAGAGAGAAGGGGAGGTGGAGTAGCCATTTATGTTAAAGAAAGTCTAAAAACAATACTAATTCAAAATACATGTAAAGATCTGGAGACCCTCTGGATTTGCATGCAAAATAAAGACGGTTCTGTCATTAGAATTGGGGTGATCTATAGGCCTCCAGGGCAATCTGAGGAACATGACAACAAGATGGTGGATGAGATTACCCTAATGGCAGTAAAGGGAGATATTGTGGTTATGGGTGATTTCAACATGCCTGATGTTGACTGGAATATCCCCAGTGCCCTTACATGCAAAAGTAAGAATATAGTAGAGGCCTTTACAGGAGCAGCTATGGCACAGCTAGTTAAGACACCAACTAGAGGGGAGAATATTCTAGATTTAGTTTTTACAAATGGGAATCGGGTTTCAGAGGTCAAGGTGGGAGAAAATTTAGGTTGCAGCGACCATCTATGTTTGTGGTTTGATGTAAAAACTGATTGTGAGCAATCCTATACTGCAACCAAAGTATTGGATTTCAGAAAAACAAATTTTAATGCAATGGGGGAATATTTAAATAATGAATTAAAGGGGAGGGATAAAATGGCAGGAGCGAGCACCCAGTGGACTGTATTAAAAAAGGCCATCTTAAAAGCCACAAGACTTTATGTAAAGCAAGTAACTAAAGGTAAAAGGAAGAAGAAACCGCTATGGTTTAGCAATGATGTAAGGGCTATAGTCAATGAAAAAAAGGCTGCCTATAGGAGGTATAAAGAGTCTGGAAGTATAGCTGATAGAGAGGTGTATAAAATGAGACAGAAGGAGGCGAAACAGATAATATATGCTGCTAAAGCCTCAAAAGAGGAAGAAATAGCAAAATCTGTAAAGAAGGGGGATAAAACCTTCTTCAGATATATTAGTGATAGGAAGAAGAAAAACTGCAGCATCACAAAGCTTAGTACCGGGAATAATACATGCATTAATGGGAATAAGGAGATCGCTGACCATTTCAATAGCTACTTCTGTTCAGTTTTCTCAAAGGACACCTTACAAAATAATACTATAGAGGGATATAGCATTGCTTCCAGCTGTACGGATTCAGCTCCAGTGATCTTAGAAGCCGATGTCTTAGAAGAACTTGAAAGATTAAAGATAAATAAGGCAATGGGTCCAGATGGCATCCATCCCAGAGTTCTTAAAGAACTCAGATCTGTCATTGCTACCCCCCTGACTGATTTGTTTAACCAATCCCTGTTAACAGGAGATGTTCCTGAGGATTGGAGAATAGCCAGTGTTGTGCCTATCCACAAGAAGGGCAGTAGAGAAGAAGCTGGAAACTACAGGCCAGTTAGCTTGACATCAGTTGTAGTTAAAATGATGGAGACTCTACTCAAAAAGAGGATAAATCAGCATCTAAAAAATAATAACTTATTGGACCCAAATCAGCATGGCTTTACTGAAGGCAAATCGTGTCAGACTAATCTCATTGAGTTCTTTGACTATGTCACAAAGGTGTTGGATCAAGGTGGTGCCGTGGATATTGCCTATCTGGACTTCAGCAAAGCCTTTGATACGGTTCCACATAAAGAGCTGATAGATAAATTAGTGAAGATTGGACTTAGTCCCTGGATAGTTCAGTGGATTTCAAGCTGGCTGAAGCATAGACATCAGAGAGTTATTGTTAATGGCGAGTATTCTGAGCAGAGACAGGTTACAAGCGGTGTGCCACAAGGGTCTGTTCTGGGTCCTATTCTTTTTAATATGTTTGTGAGTGACATAGGGGAAGGTTTGGTAGGGAAGGTTTGCCTATTTGCCGATGACTCTAAAGTGTGCAATAGGGTTGATATTCCTGGAGGGGTCTGTAATATGGTAAATGATTTAGCGTTACTAGATAAATGGTCAAAGCAATGGAAACTGCAGTTTAATGTTTCCAAATGTAAAATAATGCACTTGGGGAAAAGGAATCCTAAATCTGAGTATTGCATTGGCAGTTCTGTGTTAGCAAAAACTTCAGAAGAGAAGGATTTAGGGGTAGTGATTTCTGACAGTCTCAAAATGGGTGAGCAGTGTGGTCGGGCAGTAGGAAAGGCAAGTAGGATGCTTGGCTGCATAGCTAGAGGTATAACAAGCAGGAAGAGGGAGATTGTGATCCCCTTATATAGAGCGCTGGTGAGACCACATTTGGAGTACAGTGTTCAGTTCTGGAGACCTCACCTACAAAAAGATATTGACAAAATTGAACGGGTCCAAAGACAGGCTACAAGAATGGTGGAAGGTCTGAAGTATAAAACGTATCAGGAAAGACTTAATGAACTCAATCTGTATAGTCTGGAAGACAGAAGGAAAAGGGGGGACATGATCGAAACATTTAAATATGTTAAAGGGTTAAATAGGGTTCAGGAGGGAAGTGTTTTTAACAGGAAAGTGAACACAAGAACAAGGGGACACAATCTGAAGTTAGTTGGGGGAAAGATCAAAGGCAACATGAGAAAGTATTATTTTACTGAAAGAGTAGTAGATCCTTGGAACAAACTTCCAGCAGACGTGGTTGGTAAATCCACAGTAACCGAATTTAAACATGCCTGGGATAAACATATATCCATTGTAAGATAAAATACAGGAAATAGTAAAAGGGCAGACTAGATGGACCATGGGGTCTTTTTCTGCCGTCAGTCTTCTATGTTTCTATGTTTCTATGATACTGGACCTCTGAAAAGTATAGCATACATGTGTACTCAGTACTTAGTTTGGGCCCCTTTGCAGCAATTACTGCCTCAATGCAGCGTGGCATGGAATCTATCATCCTGTGGCACTACTAAGGTGTTATGGAAGACCAGGATGCTTCAACAGTGGCCTTCAGCTTTTCTGCATTGTTCGGTGTCATGTCTCTCATCTTTCTCTTGGCAATGCCCCATAGATTCAGGTCAGGTGAGTTTGCTCGCCAATCAAGCACAGTAATTCCACAATCATTGAACCAGGTTTTGGTACTTTTGGCAGTGTGGGCAGGTGCCAAGTCCTGCTGGAAAATTGAAGTCAGCATTCCCATAAAGCTCATCTGCAGAAGGAAGTATGAAGTACTTCAAAATCTCTTGGTAGATGGCTGTGTTGACTCTAGACGTAATGAATAATAGTGAACCAACATTTGCAGATGGCATGGCTCCCTAAATCAACACAGATTTTGGAAACGTCTCACTGGACTTCAAGTACCTTGCTGCGTGGGACTCTCTATTCTTCCTCCATACTCTGGGTCCTTGGTTTCCAAATGAGATACAAAAGTTTCCAATGCACTGTATTAAGGTTTTTGGTTTTCTTAAAAAATAAAATACAAATTAACAAAACGAGTAAAAAACAGGAGAGGGTATAAGAGCAAGAAGTTATAAAGTGATGAGAAAAAGGAAAAGAAATACAAAAATAATGACTTTTCACTTTCTTTAGTACAAGTAGCTCTCAATTTACAACAGTTCAGGGACTGAACTTACAACAGCACTAAAAAAAGTGACTTATGACCAGTGAAGGGCTACCAAAATTTTTACTACCACACTGTGGGAATGGATTATGCAGGATGCCCTGCATTTTCTTTCAACATCTTTTAGTGCAAATTGGGTGCTCTGGGGTGGAGCTCCATTTTTGGTACCCCACTGCATTCCCCCCATCCCGGCAGTAGCCCCCTTCTGCTTATGACCTTTTTTCACACTTACGACCATTGCAGCATCCCCATGGTCATGTGATTGACATTCAGATGTTTGACAGCTGACTCACATTTATGATGGTTGCAATGCCCTGGAGTCATGTGATCTCCTTCTGCAAATTTCTGACAAGCAAAGTCAGTGGGGGGGGGGGGGGGACAGATTCACTTAACAGTCATGTTACTAATTTAACAAATGCATCGATTCACTAACATATGTGCAAAAAAAGTTGTAAAATGAGGCAAAGCTCACTTAATAAATTTCTCATTGAATAACCATGAATTTTGTCCTCAATTGTGATTGTAAGTTGAGGACTATCTGTATAGGTCCAAATATATAATAAAATAACCTCTTACTCTAAATTATACATTCAATTAATATTTGAACTCTACTGCTCTCTAATAGTCCTAGACATAAATCACTTCAAAATAAGCTTTTGGGACTAGAAATTTGCTCAGAGGAGCAGAACTTTTAAAAAATCCAACTGTTTCAATGTCTGTAGTAAGAAGATGGGACAGCTGAGTTATTTTATTGGCATTCTTTCTAAAGACCCTGAAGACATGGTTATACCAGCAAATCTGAGAATCCCAGCTTAATGTGGAGCCCATCAAAAGATTGCTTTGGATTTTGTTGCCAGGAGTGGGGAGTGGGAGGGTTATTGGCTTTTGTATCAGGAGGGGTTTATTTCTGTAAGCTGCCTAGAATGACCATAGGTTGGGCAGCTATATCCATTTTCTTAATGAATAATATACATATTGAAATGGAAATGGCCTGGCCACATAGCAAGAAGAACTGATGGCAGGTGAGCCAAAGCAGTCGTGGAATGGATCCCACTTGATAAAAAGTATTCCACGAAGGAGACATAGAAGAAGATGGATTGATGACATCAGCAAGGATTGTGGGCCCAATTGGCAAAAGAAAGCTTGGGGCCGTACAGGCTGGGAACATGCAGTGAAAATGATGACACTAGTTAGACAGTAGTTAAAATGATGATGATGATGGTATATATAAGTTGGATTGTGACTTACCTTGCTACCAGTTTGCTTCCTCCTGCACAGTGTGGCAAAAAAAAAAAAAACAAAGCCGAAAAACAGATGGTGGATGCGTGTATGGTGCCAGAAGTCAGCTTTTACGCATTCTAAATAAGAAAAAAAAATTAAAAATCCTGCCCAAAACAAATTGGTGACACATGCGCAGTGCCCCCAAAAGAATTCGGGGGAAAATGGCGGTCCCCAGGGACTGGCACCAACTGCACCAGGCTGGTGATGTCACCAGTGGGCTGCTACTGGTGTGCCTGCACCACACTGCACCAGTAAGAACCCATCCCAATCAGCCAGCCAGACCTCTGCCAGTCTATTTAGATTAACTTTCATTCCTGATACACATGACATAACAGCTTCTTAATCTACATTTTGCACCAAGGTAGAGGCTGCTTGCCATTAATAAATTACTCTTTTTGTCTTGTTGGTGTAACACAGCATTAGATTGTCATTGCTCAAATAAATACCAAACCTTTCCTATGCTATGCTGCCATGCAATGAAGATTTTTGACATGTCTACTATTAAGAGAAAAAAAATCCTGGCTGCATAACAGTCCTGCCTAGTGTCCAGGAGATGGCACCATCTGTCCAAAGTTTGTATATTAATTCACTGCTGTTAGATAAAATTTGAAAACACTTACTATTAAAAGGAAAGCTACAGAGGGAAATAACAATGGGCCCTGCTTTTTCTTTTTGAGCGAATTAACTACAAATAGTACCGTATTTTTTTTTAACAAGCTTGATCTTTAATTCCTCTAAGTAATGTCCCACAGCTTGTTTCCTTTTCCCTTTTTCTTTGTTCCTTCTCACAAAAGCCTATCAATTTCGATTTGTATATCTAGGGTAGCATCTATTTCCTTGTCATTCTTGCAGCTTGTCATTTTAATAACTACTTTCAGATTAGTCTCAGTCTTGAACAGTAACATTTATTCTTGTCTCATAACTTCTTTTAAACACAGTCTATCTATAATGGCAGATACCCTTAAAATTAATTTCTGAGTCCATTGTCCAAAAATATCCTCCAAAACATCCAGTCTTAAAGTATTTTGCTCCAGTTTGGTAAATCAAATCATTAAGTCAAATTTAAATGTTCTTCCCTTTAATTGATTACTTCCTCCTGGTTCCCTCTAGTGTCCAATATTCAAATTACCATCCTATCATATTCCCTCTCTTTTTTTAGACAAATATTTTAATACAAAAGAGACAAATTTAACTCCAAATTGAGTAAAACGTAACAGCTTTTTCCTAAGAATAGAATTCTTATGATTAATTTCAGAATCTTTTGCCAAACCCATCAGGACCCTTAATCCATTTATAACTTTCCAAAAACAAATTCTAATCATTCTTCTGCTATTTATTAAAAAAATATTTAACTTAAAATTGTCCTAAATTCAGCTTTAAAACTTCTGTTGCTAAAGATTAAAGTGAACTCACCCAACACACAGTATGGTTGATCAGAAGATTCTTAATAGTTGAAAAACAGTTAAGAAGCACTTTCCAAAATTGATTAAGAAATGAGGCCAAACAGAACTTTATGTCCACGTAAACTATATTATGGCTGTGGATTTATTTGGAATCCCTCAACTCACAGCTGCTCAAACCACAGGCGGACTGCAAAAACTTTGGTTCCTGCAGTTTACTCATGAGAAGCAGCTGTCCAGAGTACATGTGGGCAATCTCACAATCTCTCCTTTTTCTGGAGAGATTTTTTTAGCAATCAGAATTCATTATCTGGCCACAATGTGGTCCTCGCTCCTCTGGAGATGTATAATTCATAATGAATTCTCGCAAATGGTTATCTTTCCACATATTACTGAATTGTAATTGCAATCAACTCTGGCCATAATGGTTGAGAGAAAGAGAACTGAGGTTGAATTATATCTGTAGAACTATTCTTTCCCCTAAATCAGTAGTTTGGTAGCAGCTTTTCCAACAAACACGTTTTATTAAAAGTTTTAAGTTTTTGTGAACTGTGACTCACTTAATCATATGTGTTAAAAAACTTCATTTTAAAAAATTAGTGAATTTAAACATATATTTTTATAGTTAATACTGAATATAGTTAATGATGAATGTTGATTCCTTAGAAGATATCCCCTTCTTACAAGAACGTCTAGAAAGAGTAAACCAGTAGTCTAGTCATTAAATAATTTGGAAGACTACAGGAATATTTACAGAGAAATGACAAGCATCAGAGCAAGACTCAGTCAAGTTCTAACCAAGTTCTAAAGGATATTTAGGTGCAGTGGTGTATGCTGTATATACCTACAAATATAGAATAGAATAGAATAGAATAGAATTTTATTGGCCAAGTGTGATTGGACACACGAGGAATTTGTCTTGGTGCATATGCTCTCAGTGTACATAAAAGAAAAAGATACATTCATCAAGAATCATGTGGTACAACACAATGATTGTCATAGGGGTCAAATAAGCAATGAAGAAACAATCAATATTAATAAAAATCTTAGGATACCAGCAACAAGTTGCAGTCATACAGTCTTAAGTGGGAGGAAAAGGATGATAGGAATGATGAGGAAAAACTAGTAGAAATAGAAGTGCAGACTTAGTAAAAAGCCATTAGTAAAAAATATCAAAAAAGTACAGACAGTAGTAGTTTACTTGACATCACAGGTGGGTTCCTCTCGTTCGGTTTGCCTGAACTGGTAGCAACCCACTGGTGACGTCATGATGATGTCACGGAACTGGTTCAGTCAGTGCCAGTGCATGGACATCGCCATCTTTTTTTGGAAATGTTTTCATTTTAACCTTGCTGTTCTGTTCGGGTCGTATGTGACCCGAAGCCAAGTTTGAGTCACTGTAAAAAAATTTCCCTGCATATCTGAAACTTGAAATTTCATGACTTGTCATCATTTCAGGGGTTCTCTCTATGAGAATTTTTTTTGGGGGGTGGGGGGTGGGGGGTTTCTTTCTTGCTGAAAAACAAAAAGTCACACTAGTTGTGTTCCCGGGTCACCCTGACTTGGACCGAAAACTCTTCATTTGAAGTGCTTATGTTTGGTCAATTTGAATACTTTTTTCACTTGGAAAGTAGTCCGAACATTTCTGCACACAATGATATGAAAATTGAAATGAAAAAAGTAATTCTTATTGGTTTATTTTGCTGATAGAATGCGTGCCCCCCCTCGTTTTTGTGAAATATTTTTCAATTTATGGATAGTTTTGCTTGCAAAATGTGTTCAATTTTACTAAAGTTGGTGTGGGATTGGTAGTTTGAACATTTCTGAATATAAGAAAAATATAAATGAACTGAAAGAAATGTTTCTTATTGTTTGTTTACAATCATAAATAAGGCCCCCCCCCTTGGCTGCTTGCAAACATTTTAACTTTATAGATTAGATTTAGATTTATTGGATTTATATGCTGCCCCTCTCCGCAAACTCGGGGCAGCTCACAACAATAATAAAAAACAGCACAGTACATAATACCAAATCCAATGCCCACCAATCTAATTACAATTTAAAATTAGTAATCTCATAAAAACAGTATATATAAAAACAGGTACACAGTCAATCAATCACAAAACAACATGGGCAAGGGGGAGGTGTCTTAGTTCCCCCATGCCTGACGGCAGAGGTGGGTCTTAAGAAGTTTTCGAAAGGCAGGGAGGGTGGGGGCAATCCTAATCTCAGGGGGGAGCTGGTTCCAGAGGGTCGGGGCCCCCACAGAGAAGGCTCTTCCCCTGGGTCCCGCCAGATGGCATTGTTTAGTCAACGGGACCCGGAGAAGGCCAACTCTGTGGGACCTAACCGGTCGCTGGGATTCGTGCGGCAGGAGGCGGTCCCGAAGATATTCTGGTCTGGTGCCATGAAGGGCTTTATAGGTCATAACCAACACTTTGAATTGTGACCGGAAACTGATCGGCAACCAATGCAGACTGCGGAGTGTTGGAGTGATATGGGCATACTTGGAGAAGCCCATAATTGCTCTCGCAGCTGCATTCTGCACGATCTGAAGTTTCCGAACACTTTTCAAAGATAGCCCCATGTAGAGAGCGTTACAGTAGTCGAGCCTCGAGGTGATGAGGGCATGAGTGACTGTGAGCAATGACTCCCGGTCCAAATAGGGCCGCAACTGGCGCACCAGGCAAACATGGGCAAACACCCCCCTCGCCACAGCTGAAAGGTGTTTTTCTAATGTGAGCTGTGGATCGAGGAGGACGCCCAAGTTGCGGACCCTCTCTGAGGGGGTCAATAATTCCCCCCCCAGGGTAATGGATGGACAGATAGAATTGTCCTTGGGAGGCAAAACCCACAGCCACTCTGTCTTGTCTGGGTTGAGTTTGAGTTTGTTGAAATGAGTGTCACCAAGTCAAACTCCTCCCAGACAGATGGACAAAGACATTTAGCCCCAGTCACCTCGACTGACTCATTGTCAGTCGACTCTGTTTCACAATTGGAGTTGAGGTCCGCTCGGATCCGGGCGATTTTATCAGTGAAAAATGTGTTAAAATCCTCGGCACTACTCTGCAAGGGCTCCCCAACTCCCCTCTGATTAAGAAGGGAGCGGGTTACCCTAAACAGAGCGGCTGGGCGGGATTCCACTGATGCAATCAAGGCGGCATGATACGCGCATCTTGCCGCCTTGAGCGCCACTTTGTAAGTCTTAATATGAGCTCTTACAAGTGTTCGATCGGATTCGGACTTAATCTTCCTCCATCGCTTCTCCAGACGTCTCTTCTGGCGCTTCAACACCCGGAGCTCCTCGTTGAACCATGGAGCTCTACGGGGTCTAGCGCCGCGGAGAGGTCGCAATGGCGCAATCCGGTCAAGAGCCTCCCCTGCAGCCTTGTTCCAGGCCTCAGCAAGAGACTCTGCCGAACTGTGGACAAGTGTATCTGGAATAACCCCAAGCGCCATCTGGAAGCCTTCTGGATCCATCAGGCGTCTGGGGCGGAACCTCCTAATTGGTTCCGCCTCCCTGCGGGGAAGGATTGGAGCCAGGAAGTTAAGCCACAGTAGGAAACGATCTGACCACGACAAAGGCAACACTTCTAAGCCCCTTAATCTCAGATCATTACTCAATTGCTCAGAGAGGAAGCTTCAAATCCGAAATATTTTTAATATCTTATGCATTCATTTACTCAATTTAACATTGCTGATCATCAAAACAATATTTTTGGGGTGGTGGCTAATTCTTTTCTGGGCAAAACCCCCCCATCACTTCGAGTCTGTTTCTGTTCGTATATGACCGGACCAAAAAGAATTTTTTTTGGTACTTGAATTTGATCTTTTTGAAAACTTTTTCAACTGGAAAACTAGTTTGAACATTTATGAACATAATGATATGAAAATTGAACTGAAAACATTGAGGCTTATATTTTTATTTTTATCAAAAAGCTCCTCCCCCCATGTTTTCTGAATTTTTTTTCAATTTATACTTTTTTTAGGCTACAAATCTCTAAGGAATATTCCCCCAAAAGTTTTGATATACTAAATTGAACAATCCTGAAGATAAGAAAAATAGAAATGAACTGAAAAAAAAAATGATTCTTATTGGTTTATTTTTGCCACAAAAGGGCCACCCCCCCAGCCTTATAAACCTAAAAAAAATCCACAAACATGGGGGGGGGGAGCCACATTTATGTGCAAAAGAAACCAATAAGGATTAATTTTTTTCAGTTCAATTTTCATTCCATTGTGTGCAGAAATGTTCAAACTTGTTTCTAGGTGAAAAAAGCCTTCAAAAAGACCAAATATAAGTACCTAAAATGATCAATTTGCAGTCCGGGTCAAATAGACCCGGGAACATAAGATTAGGGAGTTTTCTTGAACTGAACAGCAAGGTTAAAAAATTGATTTTTTTTCCCTGGATTTTTTTTCTTCTGCACATGTGCAGAAGCCAAGTTTCCAGTACTGTGCATGCATCACTACCTTCTTTTCAGCATGGTGTGGGAGGAAACGAACCAGCAGCGAGGTAAGTTAGAACCAATCCCAAGTGCAAGTGCACACTGTATTGACAGTCTCAAAATGGGAGAGCAGTGTGGTTGGGTGGTAGGAAAAGCAAGTAGGATGCTTGGCTGCATAGCTAGAGGTATAACAAGCAGGAACAGGGAAATTGTGATCCCGCTATATAGAGCACTGGTGAGACCACATTTGGAATACTATGTTCAGTTCTGGAGACCTCACCTACAAAAAAGATATTGACAAAATTGAACGGGTCCAAAGACGGGCTACAAGAATAGTGGAAGGTCTTAAGCATAAAATGTATCAGGAAAGACTTAATGAAGTCAATCTGTATAGTCTGGAGGATAGAAGGAAAAGGGGGGACATGATCGAAACATTTAAATATGCCAAAGGGTTAAATAAGGTCCAGGAGGGAAGTGTTTTTAATAGGAAAGTGAACACAAGAACAAGGGCACACAATTTGAAATTAGTTGGGGGAAAGATAAAAAGCAACATGAGAAAATATTATTTTACTGAAAGAGTAGTAGATCCTTGGAACAAACTTCCAGCAGACGTGGTTGGTAAATCCACAGTAACTGAATTTAAACATACCTGGGATAAACATAGATCCATCCTTAGATAAAAAACAGGAAATAGTATAAGGGCAGACTAGATGGACCATGAGGTCTTTTTCTGCTGTCAGTCTTCTATATTTCTATGTTTCTATGTAATACGCTACCTGAATATTAAGGGCATGAGCACTGCTGCAATGGGTGCCCAAGGTTTGTGCATGATGGGTGCCCAAGATTTTTCTCACCGATTGCTGAGTTTTGAATTTTTTGGCTGAAGGAGAATGGGTATGGTGCCATTGCATTGATGGATATTTGCTCTCTGGAATATGATGATAAGCCCAAGTTTCATCTCATGCCACTATACAATTGAGAAAAGTCTTGCTTTCAATCTCGAAACGGTCAAGAAATTCTTGTGTGGCACTGACTCTGTCAATTTTGTCCACTTCAGTAAACATTCTGGTCACTCATCGCAGCAGCGTTCATGCCCTCAGCATGAATAACCCTCGTAGTTACTAAGAATCAACATTATCTTGATGGCATAGAATTAATCAAACATTATGACTCACGATTCTCCTCTAAAAATTCCCTTTTTATGACTCTGTAATCTCATAATCAAGATAGAGTTGAGGTGATCGGATGGAGCTGAGCATTTACTGGCCAGGTGCCCTCCCTGACCCCACATTTGCAGCAGATTATTTTTTTTCTTTGTACCCATAAGAAAGAAACATCTGCTGCCACCCAGGATTGAGCTCTCAACCTTCCAGGCAGGAGATGAATGGCTTCACCACTCACCCAACAACCATGAATTTCCTATATTCAGTCTTATTTTTTCCCCCCTTGATGCACTGGAAGATCTTGTGCATGAGTAAAGAATAGTAAACATTTGAAGGAATGTCTTATTTATATAACCTGGTAATAAATATTGCTAGTTGTAAACATTTATCTCTCTGCCAAGCCATGCACACCTGGCTGGCATGTACATCTGTTCCATTTACTTTTTAATTGGGAAAGATCCAAACTAACTACAAGGTGCCAGGAAGTGGAATGCTTCTGTTTGCATTCTTGGCTCTGATTCCAATTGATCAGATAGATGGCTAAGGTTGAGTCCAGGTTGAAGCATCAGCTGTTCAGATACTCACGCAAGAGCAGGGAATTTCAGATCTTTGTAATGGGCAGCAGCAGTGGGTTGCTCCTGATTCAAACCAGTTCTTAGAACTGGTAGTGCTGGTTGGTGGGAGACTCCGCCCACCCACCTGGGACGCTTCTGCACATGTGCAGAAGCTTCTGTGCATACGTAGAAGCATCACGCAAGGACGCAAATGCACGTGTGAAGTGGTGGCAAAATGATTTACAACCCACCACTGATGGACAGCCATCAGTCATCAAATCTGGCCTAGATAGGAGACGGCAGTGTGTACAACTTGAAGGAGAAGAAAAAAGAAAATAGTAGCTCCAGTAGGTGGTGAGAGGCAGAGCTGTGTGAATTGTTCAAAGTTAATTTCACTCGCTTTCTCATTTTTCAAATGTCCAATCCATTCAAAAGAATACTGCATAAAAATGTACTTAGACACATATACTTGGAAGTTGTTTTTCCTAATATAATATACAGTATTTCCAATGTTCTAGTAGGTGCTGTTGAAGTTTATTTTTCTTAGTTGTCCATCGTATAATAAAATTTGGAAAATTGTAGATATCGTCATACAGCTCTGTTCTGGATTCTAATCTGTTTATTGTGGGCAGGCTAATTTAGTTAAGTTTACAATAAGAAGCAAATTTCTCATATATCCCTTTTAGAGGGATTTTATAAAAGAATGGCAAACTCAGTGACATTAACATGATGTGGAAGACTGAAGGGCCATTTCATATTATTCAAATATGAAATAATATACTGTACCTATCTAGCTGAATACCTGAATGGAAAAGGATACTTTTCCAAATAATGATTTTTTTTCAGAGGTCTTTTTAACAACATTTATTGATATGAAATGGATAGAGGTACAAGTAGGCCAGCAAATGGACTAATTTGAACCCTTCAGAGCCATGATAATTTGAACCCTTCAGAGCCCTTTATGGCACTGGACCAGAATATCTCCGGGTCTGCCTTCTGCCGCACGAATCCCAGTGACCGATTAGGTCCCACAGAGTTGGCCTTCTCCCGGTCCCGTCGACTAAACAATGTCATTTGGTGGGTCCCAGGGGAAGAGCCTTCTCTGTGGTGGCCCCGACCCTCTGGAACCAGCTCCCCCCGGAGATTATAACTGCCCCCACCCTCCTTGCCTTTCGTAAACTCCTTAAAACCCACCTTTGCCGCCAGGCATGGGGGAATTGAGATATCTCCCCCGGGCCTATACAATTTATGTATGGTATGTCTGTGTGTATGTCTGCTTAATAACGGGTTTTTTAAAATGCTTTTAAATTATTAGATTTGTCATGAATTGTTTTATTGCTGTTGTGAGCCGCCCCGAGTGTACGGAGAGGGGCAGCATACAAATCTAATAAATAATAATAATAATAATAATAATAATAATGATGATGATGATGATGATGATGATAGGTACATTATGGCTTTTTACAAACTTCTGATACACATTTCCAATGTACAGTCACAATACCTTTATACATTTTAAACAATTTTTCTAACAACAGATACTAATCATTTTACAAAATTCTCCTTAAGATTGTAACACAATGTGAATTTCAATTCCTTTATGAAAGTTGAACCATAAAGAAGGCAGACTGCCAAGGAATCGAGGCCTTTGAACTATGGTGCTGGAGAAGACTCTTGTGAGTCCCCTGGACTGCAAAACAACCAAACCAGTCAGTCCTAGGAAAGATCAACATTGACTGCTCTTTAAAAGGCCAGATCCTGAAGATGAAGATCAAAAAGTTTGGCCACCAAATGAGAAGGAAGTACTCACTGGAGAAGAGCCTAATGCTAGGAAATATTGGGGGGCAAAAGAAGAAGGGGACGACAGAGATTGAGATAGAGTCACCGAAGCAGTAGATGTGAATTTGAATGTACTAGACTAGAGGATGGTAAAGAATAGGAAGCCTGGAGGAACATTGTCCATGGGGGTCACATTGGGGTGTACATGACTTCACAACTAAGAACAACAACAATGATCCCCATATTTTCCCATTGTTCTACTTGTATATTATACCCAAGTTTTTAATCTGTTTATATAATACATTCTTATAGTTATTCATTTTCTGTTTCAAATTTCAATTAAAAATTGTTGATTTCTGGAAGGTTTAGTTTTGTATTCTTTCTAACTCAACAGAATATAACTCTCTAAGCATTTAACAGAATAGAGCTGAATTTGAAATGATAGGAGAAGCCAGCAGAAGAAGTATTGCATTTGAAAATGGGGCAGATCTTGTTGATTGATGAAGAGAAAAGACATCCAGAAAAAAAATAATCCTGCTTTTGAGGTGTCTCATTATGAGGTGTCTCATGATGTTGCTGACTCTTCCATTCAAACCTCCTCTCCCTCTGATTGTGTGACCAGAAAAGAATATATACAGTCCATTTCACAGTGCACATATATACAAATGCACATAGAGGTTCAGTAGAAGAGTAGATCAGAAACATACAAACAATATTCTATTTCTTTACATGCATATACTGAATGTATGAGTATCTCTTAGGCTGGTAAATAGGCTGGAAAGAGCTCCAGAATTATGGGTTGCATCAGGGGTGGGTTCTAAGTTACCTCACTGCCAGTTTGCTTCCTCCCACACTTCATAGCCATGCTGTATGGCCGCATGTGCAGTGCTGAAAATTCCCCCCAAATTCCCAAAAAAAAAGCAAAAAAAAAAAAAGATGGCAGCAAATGCCCAGTGCCAAAACCTCAGCTTCTGCACATGGGCAAAAGAAAAAAATCAGCAAAAAAATTCAAAATGAAAACCAAAAAAAGATGGCAGCATCCATGGACTAGTGCCGACAGAACCGCCTCTGGGACATCACCATGACATCATCAGCGGTTTGATACCGGTTCTATAGAACTGGTGCAAACTGGGAGGAACCAATCTCTGGACTGCATGTTTTCCCCATACTGCTATAGTTACATAAATACATACATTCTGTGTCCTCTTAAAGGGCTGTTGTATATACCAGTGATGGCGAACCTTTTTTTCCTTGGGTGCTGAAAGGGCGTGGGCATATGCTATCATACATGCACGAGTGTCCACACCCCTAAATCAATGCCCGGGGAGGGCAAAACAGTTTCCCTGCCCCCCCCAGAGGCCTTCTGGAGGCTGGAAACAGCCTTTTTCCCAACTTCTGGTGGGCCCCGTTAACCTCGTGTTTCGCCCTCCCCAGGCTCCAAAGGATTCCCTGAAGCTGGGGGAGGGTAAAAATGCCCTCCCCCATCCCTCCAGAGGCTCTCTGGAAGCCAACCCCCCTCCCAGAGCCTCGGTGTGAGCCAAAAATCAGCTGGCTAGCACACATATGCACATTGAAGCTGAGCTAGGGCAACAGTTTGCATGCCAGCAGATATGGCTCCGCGTGCCAACTATGGCACCCATGCCATAGGTTCGCCATCACTAGTGTATGCAGTATAAACCAGCCCTATGGTGCAGAATCATAGTATAAGTGAACCAGGGGTGGGTTCTAACTTATCTTACTGCCAGTTCGCTTCCTCTCATGCCACGTGTGCATTTGTGTGCTTTGCTTGCACACACACACACATGCACAGTCCTGAAAACTCAGTTCATGAGCATGCACATAAGCAAACAACAAGATGGTGGCATCTATGGTGCCACTGAGAGTGCCAGTTCGGGGATGTGGCCAGCAGGCCATCGCTATCAGTTCGGCGAGCAGGTGAAAATTCCCGCTAATGGTTCTAAAGCACCAGTCCAAACCCAGAAGAACCCACCTCTGGAGTGAACCTGGCACCACCTGTGCAAATGTTCTGGGGTGTTAATCAGAAATTTCAGAAGATGTGGTCTAGTCCTAGCTTGTTGATCAATCATAGGGCTTGGGGTTCAGATTCCATTAAAAACAAAAGTGTATAATGCTAGGTTTTTGAGATTCAAATTGACCAGGCATTAGTTAGCATCAAGTCTCATCCTACTCCAAAGATTGGCTACAAAAATGATGGAAGGTCTTAAGCATAAAACGTATCAGGAAAGACTTAATGAACTCAATCTGTATAGTCTGGAGGACAGAAGGGAAAGGGGGGGACATGATCAAAACATTTAAATATGTTAAAGGGTTAAATAAGGTTCAGGAGGGAAGTGTTTTTAATAGGAAAGTGAACACAAGAACAAGGGGACACAATCTGAAGTTAGTTGGGGGAAAGATTAGAAGCAATGTGGGAAAATATTATTTTACTGAAAGAGTAGTAGATGCTTAGAACAAACTTCCAGCAGACATGGTTGGTAAATCCACACTAACTGAATTTAAACATGCCTGGGATGAATATCCATCCTAAGATAAAATACAGGATATAATATAAGGGCAGGCTACATGGACCATGACGTATTTTTCTGCCGTCAATCTTCTGTTTCTATGTTTCTACTTAATTTCAATCTTAATTATAGTAATAATTTACCATCAGTGTAATAAATTTAAAAAAATATCACAAAGATTCAAAGGCCCTGAATGATTAAAAAAACAGAAAAATCCATGACCTTAAAAAATCATGAAAAGATACACTTAATGGAGCTGACGGTATCACAGAATATTGAGCTGGAAATTTAAAAAGAGCATTTTCTGTTCCAACAGCAAAATGGATCCTTTGCAGCAGAGGCGGAGTAACGAGACGGACACAGAGAGCTGGATTTAAAATGGGTCATTTTTATTAATTAAATTTGCATAATTTATTCATTAAATTAGCATAAATTTAACTAAACCCTAACAAGGACCCGCAGGGTCAAACAATTAATTCCGGGGCGGAAAATGACGTCAGAAAAACTTCCGGGGCAACTTATGGGCATAGCTCCATGCTGATCCTGGTGAAGGGCCCTGCCCTCACCTGGATCCCAGCCATGCACCTGCATGTGGGAGGTCTCGCCGTCTAATCCCTGCAACGGGATAGAGATGGGCAGGACCCAAAGACGGGTTCCCCCCAATTGGTCAGATCGAGCTAAAGGCACCATGACCTTTGGAGAGAACCTGTCAATCATCCCCAAAGATGCCCAATGGAGAACACGCAGTTGCTAAACACCACCCAATTTTCCACCCCTAACCTGCCACGGAGTGGGGGTCAGATCTCTATCTTGGCCCCCCGACTCCCCACTCTATCTGCACCAGCTCGTGCAGTGACCTCTGCAGGTCCTGTAAGAGGATGGTGTTCCCCTGTTCTGACAGGAGAATGCCGTCAGCCCGGTAAAGCCACCGCTGATCTATGGTGATGTTGGGTTGGGAAACCACTACCCCACCCAACTCTCTAACCAGCCTACCCATAGCCTTATCAACCTTTCACCTGACCTAGTGAATGGCCCTAAGGGAAATGGTGTCCCCAGACGATCCTCAGGAGGATCTCAGGCCAGACCACTTGCGTGGTTGGCCAAGCTTTGCGAAGAACACGCAGGTCTTTGCGGGCATGGCAAATCAATGCCAGACCCCCAAGTACACACAGGTCATTGCCACCAAGGTGCAAGACCAACCACCTGGGCGCGACCACCTTGTGCCGCCCTCCCAGGAGCAGCGGGAGAAGCCCATCCCCCGCAGGCCTCTTCTTCCCATCCAGACGAGGTTGACCCACCAGCCCAAAGACAGCTGGGTCCCCACGGCAGTTCTTGCTGTGGAGCGGCCAGCTCAAAAGACCATACTGTGGCCACACAGCAATGCCGTAGGTCTCGCCCTGGTGGGACTATCTAGAAGAGGGCAGAGAAAGGTTACCTAGCATGAAATCCTGTCCTACTACCTCAACTGGCTGTACATAACCTAGATAGGCCGCTGACCGCCAGCGACCAATCTCCTGGATCCTATGACCCGGTAAACCAGACACTTCTGCGCTAGTAGCAGCGCCAATATGGAACGAATGCGTTCCATATCCGGCAGGGTCAATGCCAATCGTGACTAGAGCCCTGGTCACCAACACCCAAAATTGGTAGCGGGTGAGCGGGGAACCGTCCTGATGTCCAAAAAGGTACCCTGGACCCACCCCTAAGACTGCAAAAAGAAGAGAGGGCCACCACTGGGCACACAGACTGATCGGTGGCTGCTGTCAGCTCTATCCTGACACCCCTACCTAACTGGTCAGTTTTAGATTGTCTCACCAAGAGGGAGACACCCCTGTCGCTGAATTGCAGGTCCGAGAACTGGAAGGCACGAAGAGACCTGTCACCCCAAGAGGAGGCTAGAGCCTCGCTGACTCGAAGGGCCCCAAAAAACATCACGCTGGCCGTCGCCTGAAAAAGGCGGGCCTCGTGCAGAGAGGCACACAGGCTGTTCCAAGCACAGTTAATAAAGGACATCTGCTGTACAGTTAATGCCTGTCTACTGTCCGATGGGGGCGCAGGCCTCTCCCTAATCCTACCCTCCAGCATCTTCCGAATGCGGAAGTTGCAAGAAGAGTCTGGAAAGCCACTGGCCTTAGACAGAAAGGCCAGGCCTGCCAGCCTGGACCTGATAGTTCTGATGGAGAAGCCGCGCTGCCTAAGCAGCATGCAGAACTCCATGAGGTGATCTACTGGGAAGGGCCAGATGTGAGGATAACCCTTAGCTTGTCTAAATTACCAAAACTCCTTACCTGAGTTTTGATATGCCCTCAAGGTGCCGGGGGCCATCGAGAGGGCAATGGCCCTGCTTGCTTTTGTCATCCACTGTTTGTGAGCCCACCCAGGCTCCACAGGTGGTCAGGGAAGACTTCCGGTGATGCGCGAGCCCACAGAGCCACCGTCCGAAACCTGGACAACTGACCATGGGACAAGGCATCAGCGATCCCGTTATCTATCCCAGGAACATGCCGGGCCAGAAACAGTGCATTTAGAGACAAGGAACTGTGCACAAAGTGGCGGACAAGCCGCATGACCCTGTCGCTCTTAGATGACAGGGCATTCACAACGTGAATACCTGCCAAGTTGTCACACCAGAAGTGTACAGTCTTGTCTCTAAATTGCTCTCCCCACAGTTCTAAAGCTACTATCAGTGGGAAGAGCTCCAAAAAGGTTAAATCCTTGACCAAGGGAGAGGCCCTCCATTCCGGAGGCCACATGGAATGGCACCACTGGTCGCCTAAAATAACCCCGAACCCGCAGGTCTCCATGGCATCCGAACACAATTGCAACTCAGCTTCCAAAAGAAGCTCGTGCCTCCAAAAGGACCGACCATTGAAGTGGGCTAAAAAGCCCCACCATACGTGCAGGTCATCCCTGACCCCAGCGCACAAGCGGGTCCGATGATGGGGCAATCGAAGCCCCTTCATCGCGGTGTACACTCGCCGGGAAAAGGCGCTGCCGGGAGCCACCACCCTGCAGGTGAAATTAAGAAGCCCGGCAAGTTCCTGAAGCTGGTGAAGGGTCACCTTCCTGCTATCTAATACAGTGGTACCTCAAGATACGAACTTAATTGGTGACGGGAGGAGGTTCGTAAGGTGAAAAGTTTGTAAGACGAAACATTGTTTCCCATAGGAATCAATGGAAAAGCAATTAATGTGTGCAAGCCCAAAACTCAGAAACCCGGAAGCCGGCCGCCACCACCGAAGGAGGCTTGAGCCTCCCTTTGCCCCACGCTGCTTCGCCCTGCCTATTGTCCTGGGTGAAGTGCTGGGGGGAGGGAGTCAGGAAGGTCCTCCTGCTCTCCCCCCCCCAGCCAAATACACCCGCTTGAGCCAGGATGACAGGCAGGGCGGAGAAGCGTGGAGCAAAGGGAGGCTGAAACCGTCGGCGGCTTCAGCTTCCCATTGCTCCGCGAGAGCGGCAGACCGCCTTTGTATTTTTGGCTGGGGGGGGAAGCAGGAGGCGCAGGATCGGGCCGGCGGCGGGCGCGCCGCGAGGTAGCAGGTCAGCATCCTGGGCGGCTGGGCGGCGGGCGAGGAGGCGCGGCCGAAAGGACCTGGCTCCGGCTCCGGCTAGACCTCCAGCAAGGATGGGGTGGGCAGTGGGCGCGGCGGCAGCGGTAGGGGCGAGGGTGCGTCCGATTCGGGGCTGGCGGCCCCCGACGCAGTGGGGAACATTGGCGCGGGAGGCAGGAGAGGACCGGGCGACTGGAGCAGCAGTGCGGCTTCTTTTTGCCTGGGAGGGAAGGTGAAATGCCGGCGGCTCTAGCAGCTGCTACGAGCGGCATTTCACTTTCCCTCCCTTGCAAAAAGGCCGGCATTCTGGGATGATGGGGCCGGACTTCCCAGGCGGAAGGCGTGCCCCTCTCCGTGGCTTCTTTTTGCCTGGGAGGGAAGGTGAAATGCCAGCGGCTCTAGCAGCTGCTATGAGTGGCATTTCACTTTCCCTCCCAGGCAAAAAGGCCGGGCGAGGAGGTGGAGCCCGTTTCTTTCCTGCTGCCACTACTCTCCTTGAAGGTTTTCCAGACAAAGCGCTGTGCTGGGCTCCAAACTGGCGCAAAATTCTCCCTGCCTCCTCTGCGGCCACCTTCCCCAAGGAGCCTCCCAACCGCAGAGGAGGCAGGGAGAACTTTGTGCCACTTCGGAGCCCAGCGCAGCGCTTTGTCGGGAAAACCTTCAAGGAGATAAACGAGCTCTGAAGTGGCACAAAGTTCTCCATGCCTCCTCTGCAGACGGGAAGATCTTTGGGGAAGGCGGCCGCAGGAGGAGGAATAGGAGGATAAGCTGCAGCAGCCCCCGCCCCGCCAGCACAAAGGTAACCCCGCCCCCTGGGCAGCAAGAAGGCTCCTTTGGGAAGGTGGCCGCAGGGGGAGGAGCTGGAGAGGCAGGATAACTTTGCGCCGCTTCGGAGCCCGTTTCTTTCCTGCTGTCACTATCTCCTTGAAAGTTTTCCCGACAAAGCGCTGCGCTGGGCTCCAAACTGGCGCAAAGTTCTCCCTGCCTCCTCTGCGGCCACCTTCCCCAAGGAGCCACCCAACCGCAGAGGAGGCAGGGAGAACTTTGCGCCACTTCGGAGCCCAGCGCAGCGCTTTGTCGGGAAAACCTTCAAGGAGATAAACGGGCTCCGAAGTGGCACAAAGTTCTCCCTGCTTCCTCTGCAGACGGGAAGGTCTTTGGGGAAGGCGGCCGCAGGAGGAGGAAGAGGAGGATAAGCTGCAGCAGGGAGGTTGCTGGGAAGCCCCCCAGCCTGGCTGTCACCTTTTAAAACAGCCGGGCGGCTTTCCAGGAGCCTCCCGCAGCTGAACGCCAAACCCGAACTTCGGCGTTCGGACGCGCGGCTATTTAAAAAGGTGACAGCCGGTCTGGGGGGCTTCCCAGCAACCTTCCGAACCCCGAACTTTTGCCGAACTTCTGGGTTCGGGGTTCGGGGGGGTGCTGAAAAGCCCCCCAGACCGGCTGTCACCTTTTAAAATAGCCGCGCGGCTTCCCAGGAGCCTCCAAATGCCGAACGCGGAAGTTCGGGTTTGGGGTTCGGCTTCGGGAGGCTCCTAGAAAGCCGCGCGGCTATTTTAAAAGGTGACCACCAGGCTGGGGGGCTTCCCAGCACCCCCACGAACCCCAAACTTTTGCCAAACTTCCAGGTTCGGGGGGGGTGCTGGGAAGCCCCCCAGCCCGGTGGTCACCTTTTAAAACAGCCGGGCGGCTTCCCAGGAGCCTCCGAATGCCAAACACGGAAGTTCGGGTTTGGCGTTCGTACCTCGAAAAACGTTCGTAAGAAGAGGCAATTTTTTTCTGAACCCCGGGTTCGTATCACGAGTTGTTCGTAAGACGAGGGGTTCGTATCTTGAGGTACCACTGTACTATGTCAAGCTTACTCTGAATTTTGAGTAGCTTGTCTGGGGGCAATCTACAAGATTGCTCCACTGAGTCCAATTCAATACCCAGAAAAGTAATCCTGGTAGCGGGGCCTTCGGTCTTCTCAGGGGCCAAAGGGACCCCTAAATGAGCACAAAGGGCTTTGAAGGCCAACATCAGAGCTGAACATTGTTCTGAATGTGCAGGCCCCGCCAACAGGAAGTAATTGAGGTAATGAATGACAGAACCCCGAAGAGAGTGCCTCCTGAGCGCCCACTCCAAAAAGGTGCTAAAGCTCTCTAACAGGGAGCAAGATATGGAGCAGCCCATAGGCAGTGCTCTGTCCACGTAATAGCCACCTTCGAAGTGAAAGCCCAGGAGCTCGAAATCATCTGGGTGTATGGGAAGGAGCCGGAATGCAGACTTAATGTCGCATTTACCCATAAGGGCTCCCACTCCACATTTCCTAACCATGGCTACCGCTGCATCAAAGGACGCATAGCGGACTGAGCAAAGCTCATCAGGAATGAAGTCATTCACTGATTCTCCCTTCGGGAAGGACAAGTGGTGAATCAACCTAAATTCACCACTGGCCTTCTTGGGAACCACCCCTAAGGGGGAGACCCGAAGAGCTGGCAAAGGCGGGCACGGGAAAGGCCCCAGTACCCTGCCCTCGGCCATCTCCTTCTGAATTTTAGCCCTAACAATGTCTTCATGGCCCACAACCGATCTAAGGTTGTCGGACATGAAGGCCTTCCTAGGCCCAACATTTGGAATCCTGAAACCCTCAGTAAAACCCTGTAAGAGGGCAGCTGCTCTCCCATGAGGGTGATACTCTCTAAGCAATTCCTCAAGTGCCCCCAGCCTAATTGGGCTGGGACCATTTTCCCCCAGAAGGCGGGGGCCATTTGGCCGGCCCCGCCCCATCCTTCTTATCTTTACTCCCTTTGGGCCTAGTGCAAGCGCTGGTGGCGTGGGAGCCCCCACAGTTCCCGCACGCGTGTCTGAACCTGCATAAGGATGAAAACACGCCCCCTTGGCTGCAAACTCGTGACACAGAGGGGCGGCCTTCGCTGCACCTCCCCCCACCTGTCCAGGCCGCAGGCATTGCCGCCGGCTCGTCTTCCATGTAGTGACCGCTATCCGTGCGGTCACCACTCCCAGCCCGTGAAAGGTGAGTTGCGTTAAACCACAAGTCCGGGACAACCACGTCCCATGGAAGTGTGGAATCGAAGGCCATGCGCATCCTAAAAGCCTCGTCATACTGACGCCAAACCGTGCCTTTGTACTCAAAATGAGCATGTGCGATAAGGTCAATGTACTTGAGCATAGAGGCAGCCCGAGCGGGCTCCCTCTGGATGACCACTGATGCGTAGGTTAAATAGGCATGCAGCCATGAGCTGAAGCACCTGCTAACCCTAACTTTCTTGGGTTTGTCTGCCTTAGCCTCATCCTCTTTTTCCTTCTTAGGGACTTCCCTGTTCAGAAGGGAGAAGAGATCCACGTACTCTCCCCTCCAAATCCGCTCCCTGGCAGTGGGATGAAGGTGGAAACCGAAAGGCGTGGAGGGTAACCCCCACGGAATAGCCATTGCCCATACTGAAGCCAAGGGGTCTAGCACCGTGGGAACCCCCACGGTCCCCCCGCCCGACCCTGTCGAGGGCACTGAAGCCGTCGAAGGGGCCTGGGCCACTGCAGTAGCAGTGGGAGAAGCCCACACCTAGCTGCAGGTGAGGGCTGGACTACCCATGAGTGTGTTGACCCCACTCTCAAAACCCGGTGGCACAAGAGCCTGCCCGGCCAGAGGGTGGGGCGGTGTAAGTGTTGGGTGCAGTGCTGCCTCACCTGACCCCCAAAGGGGTAGAAGCCATCCACGAAGACCCAGCTCCTGCTGAGCCAGGCATTGTTGTCATCTGCTCGGTCTGGGTCGCTGGTTCACCTGGTGGCCTGCCAAGGACCACTGGAGCTGATGGGGTGGTGCCCCCAGGCCCATACACCAACCTCCAGCGTGCATCCATGTCATCCAACCTCTCAATTATCCTAGACCAAGAGTGAGCAGGTACATTAGACTCAGTGAAAGGGGGATCCCTCCTGCTGCCCCCCACCTGGCCCTGACTTGGGCCTCCTCTTGAGCCAGCTGGGCCCTGACCGAAGGCCTCATGGCTCTCCTAGGCCTCACCACCGTCTCCATGGGTGGAGGTAGAGGCTTCTGCCTTTTGGGAGTCATTGAAAAGAAGCTTCAAATAGCAAGTAAAATCAGAAATACAAAACCCCCTTTATTGGGATTCACTCCAGCAGATTCAGCCCCGTAAGGCAGAATTAACTTGAAATGTGAGCAAAAAGCTCACCCCTGGCCCCCCAGGCCTAAGAGGCTGAAGGCCTCAACCAGGCCTGCAAGGCCACAACTTCCCCCCCCGACACCAGGCCACTCAAGGCCGAAACGGGGAAAAAACCCCCCAGAGGGAAAGGGCCACTGCCCAGGAAGATTCCCCCCCTATATCAAAAAAGGGGGGTCCCAAATCTCTCCGCCCCCCCGCGACTTCAAACCAGGCCTCCGCTGAGAGTTGCAGCCTCCTAAGATGGCCGACGCCACGAGGCTCCTCCAAGATTGCCGATTGCTGCCAGCGAACCCCAGCTGGGTGTTCGCTGCTCGTCGTCAGGGGCGAAAAGGAGGCCCCGAGTCTGCACAGCCTCTTATATAGGGCTGGCAGGCTCTGCCCCTGACGACGTCATCGGCCAAGGCCGATGACCAGAAAATGGCCAGGATCTCGCGAAATCCCGGCTCACAAGATGGCGGCTGCGCCGAGGGCCGTATCTCCCTGGCCCTGCAGCAAATCCAGGCTGCGTATTTTATGAAAATAATAATACAAAAGGCATTGATGATAGTTTATTTTTGCAGTTGTTACATGTCACAATGGTCAGCTTATAAGTATTGTTCAAAACTCTGTCACTTGTGCTCCTTACCTTTGACTGATTCTTTATAATTTTGTATCTTAAGAAACCAATACCACAACTGAACAACAGAGTTCCAATGTTTATGAAGTTTTGAACTCAGTGGGAAGACAAGGCAAATGCTGATAGTTGTTGTGGGAAAAGTCCTGTGGTAGTACCGTAATTTGAATATTATTGGTTCCTCATTGGTAGAATCATCATCCTCATTCCATGTTCCATTTCCTCACCTTTTCCACCTGCTGTCTGAAGCTCAGGTACATTAACATCATGCCACTTTGTCTTCACCCATTTAAAAATGTTCTAGGGGGCAGGTTTCAAGCATCCCTAACAAAGGGGGCTGGGTTTTGCTCAAACTATTGGGAAACTAAACAAAGCAAAGTAGGACGAGGTTGGGGTTGCTGCCTTGAGGTTAAACCTGTACTTCCCTACTTGTCCCTGTTCTTAATTCAACCATAGATTGCTCCATAATGCTAGTGCTGGTTATTCTATTTTTGTGTTGATGAATGTGTATGGGTGTGCCTTCAAGACAGTGTTGCTTCCTGTTGACTGTTTGGATTAATCTATGAAGTTTTCTTGGCAAGGAGTGGGGAAATGTTTTGTCTTTGTCTTCTTCCAAGGGTTGAGACAGAATGTCTGGCCCAAAAACACCCAAATGACTTTATATCAAAGGTAGGACTAGAATTTATAGTCGCCTGGTTTCCACCGTTAACCACAGCACCAAACTGACTTTTGGGTATACTTTTGGGTATACTCATAGATTATTGTAATTTAACTTGTGAGGCCTTGAGTGTGAAAGAATTCTTTTAGCTCTAATCATTCAGTTATATAATCTTACTCCAGGGTTCCAGTTTTCATAAAGAGACAGTGTAATAAAATCTTTGGAACCAGCTTCCAGGCATGCAGATGGTTGTACACTATGCCACAGGATAATATAGAAGTGCTATATTTATTTATTTAATTAATTAATTATATTTCTATGCTGCCTAACTCCCTAGGGACTGGGGGGGGGGCTCACAGCAAGGCCCATAAGGTGGCAGTAGTGCAGATCTCAAAAGGTAGTTGATTCCAGAGATTTGGGGCAACCACAGAGAAGGCTCTCCCCATGTATCCACCAGCTAAGACTTTTTAGCTGACGGAGCCCGAAGAGGACCAACCCTGTGGGATCTTACCGGTCACTGGGAGGTATGTGGTAGAAGGTGGTCTTGAAAATACTCTGGCCCTGAGCCATGTAGGGCTTTAAAGGTAATAACCAACAACTCAACTGTTCTGCCAGCATATCTCAACTTCCTGTGATTACAGGGTAATTAGTCCAGGAAGACACACATCACATGATAAAAGGAAAACCCAAAAGTTTTTATAAACAGAAAAACAGAAACAGCTCCCTTTTTAAATGTCAAAGGGATTTTCTGGTACACACAAGGCACAGGTTAAATACAGTCCAATTGCTCACCCAATAACTGGGAAATTGAGTCCAATTCTAAAGTCCAGAGAGTCCACGCACACAATCCTGAAGAGCAAAAACCATGATCTTGACGAAACAATGAATCAGATAAACTGCCATGAGGCTAAAACACCAGGCTGCACTTTTATCTGTAGCACTAATTACAACAGCCCCACCCAACCACAGGTGGTCTCATTTTCTCTTGTAATAATCTTTCAGTTGTTGTCTCCTATGCATCACTCTAAGCATGTGTGAATGTGTCATTAATACTTGTTCAGAATCCAGGGATGATACAGATGACTGATCTTCTCCTGGGCTGTCTGCCAAACTCCCCTCTTCCCTGTCACTCATGCTTCCTTGGTCAGAGGAGACTTTGTCGGCAGATTCTACTGGGAACAAAACAGGCCTGCGGCATATGGATGTCTCCCCCACATCCACATCCACATTCCTTGGGGCAGGAGCTGCACCAGAGCTAACCACAACACCAACATAACATGGAAAATACACAGAGATCAGTCTTGTCTCAACTTCAACCCCTCACAAAGTCTTTTCTTTAATAAAAAGGTTGCATTTTTCTGTGTTATGCCTGTTTTGAATAAATTCAACCTATCTTAAAATTTTTAATATTTAATGTCAGTTGTCATCTACAGATTACATTTATTATAGGCTGAGATACAATATATGAACCATGATTTTGTAGAATTTAAGTCAACAGCCTGATATAATATAGATCCTTATGCTGTAAAATGCTATCTTAAATTAAATTCATCTTTAATATAGCAATCTGAGTTACTAGTCCTTGAGGTAGCATTTCTCATCTAGATTTTTTTTAACCTATTCTCCAACTGGGAGCCACACATTGGAAGAGAAAACAGTGAAGCTCAAATAAAATATAATTCTGTATCTGTAAAATGAGATAATCTCCTCCTTAAAAAGAAGTCAGAGAGTTCTGAGGAAAAGAGATTATCATAAGCTTCATAGTTTCAAATGTACTTCATTTTATGTAAGAACACATGACAGCTCAGGTAAATGTCTTCCAACCGGAGCTTAGTCCTTCATCAACAGGATCTTGTCATAAATTGAGAAAGAAAGGTCTATGGTCCACACCCAGGGCACCTCACCACAACCTTTTTTATCAGTCATGACAGCAGCTGTTACACATTTCATTGGAATCCTGAACATTTATGGCTTGTTCCTTTAAGAGGCAAATTTGAAATTGACTTGGAAGTGTGTATCTAACTCCACCTGTTTACCTACTGTCATAAATTCTTGCAATAAAACTACTTTCTTTACCAATTGGTCATGAAATCCTTTTGATTGCTCTCTTTCAAAGAAAACAGGCAAAACAGTCAGAAGGCATAAACCGAAGGGTTTGTCAGTCCATGTTTCCTTGTCTCTTCCAAATACTGTATGTCACTCACTGCATTTATTACTATATTAATACTACAGGCAGTCTCTCTGTATGTAGATATGTGGTGCATTATTATTTTACCGAATAAAGCGGCAAGGGCTGCTGCTGGGGAGAATCCTTTGTTTGCCTGTTTTGAAAAAAGTTGGGTAAAGCTGGACTCCCGCTTGTCTCTGTTTGGATTTATTTATGTATTTATTTAATTCAACTTCTATGCTGCCCAATCCCAATGGGACTCAGAGCGGCTTACAGCAGCCCTGTATGTATATATACTGCTCAAAAAAATAAAAGAAACACTTAATACAATATAACCCCAAGTAAATCAAACTTCTGTGAAATCAAACTGTCCACTTAGGAAGCAGCACTGATTGACAATCAATTCCTTTTTGTTGTCAGCACATTCAACTTTGTACAGAACAAAGTATTCAATAAGAATATTTCATTCATTCAAATCTAGGATGTGTTATTTCAGTGTTCCCTTTATTTTTTTGAGCAGTGTATTTATTTATTTATTTATTTGTTTGTTTGTTTGTTTGTTTGTTTGTTTATTTATTTATTTATTTATTTAGTTAGTTAGTTAGTTAGTTAGTTAGTTAGTTAGTTAGTTAGTTAGTTAGGCCAATACACAATAATACACAATGAAGGTTATAGAGGATATAGCAGAGAAGAAATATGAGATATAGGAGAGACTATAGAACAGGGGACGGAAGGCACTCTAGTGTGCTTATGTATGCCCCTTACTGACCTCTTAGGAATCTGGAGAGGTCAACTGTGGATAGTCTACGGGTAAAATGTTGTTTGGGGAAGTAGAATGTTGCCTACCTATCATTCTTAATCTGAGTTCCATATATTGTAGGTAGTCTTTGATTCGCCATCACTTGTTTAATGATTGTTCAAAGTATCAACAGCACTGAAAAAAATTAACTTATGACCTGTTCTCACACTTATGGCTTTTGCAGCATCCCTAGAGTCATGTGTTCAAAATGCGGGCATTTGGTAACTGGCTTGTTTTTACAATGGCTGCTGCATCCTGAGCGCATGTGGTCACTATTGATGACCTTTCCAGCTGGCTTCCAACAAACAAAAGTCAAAATGGGGGAGGTGGGTTGGATTAGTTTACTAACAACATGATACACTTAACTGCAGTGATTTGGTTAACAACCATGGGGAAAAAAGGTTGCAAAATTGCATGCAATTAACTTAACCACTCACCTTGCATAGCAACAGAAATTCTGATCCCAGTTGTAAAGACTACCTGTATATAGTACCAGCAGTTGTAGCATGCCATTCCAATGGAAAGCTCAATAGATTCAAATCATGAGACTGATCAGACTAATCAATTTGTTTCAGATCAGCATAATAAATTATTTATAATATTATATATATCTGTATCTGTATCCATGTCTATGTCTATGTGTCTATGTCTATATGTCCATGTCTAATGTCTAATGTCTAATTTATTTTATTTATTTTATTAATCAGATTTGTATGCCGCCCCTCTCCGCAGACTCGGGGCGGCTCACAGCAATCGCCATACAATGTAAACAAATCCAATATTTAAATACATTTTAAAACACCACAAGTTAAAACCAATCATACACACTAGCATACCATACATAAATTTTATAAGCCTAGGGGGGAAGGAACATGTCAATTCCCCCATGCCTGACGACAGAGGTGGGTTTTAAGGAGCTTACGAAAGGCTAGGAGGGTGGGGGCAACTCTGATATCTGGGGGGAGTTGATTCCAAAGGGTCGGGGCCGCCACAGAGAAGGCTCTTCCCCTGGGTCCTGCCAAACGACATTGTTTAGTTGACGGGACCTGGAGAAGGCCAACTCTGTGGGACCTAACTGGTCACTGGGATTCGTGCGGCAGAAGGCGGTCCCGGAGATATTCTGGTCCAGTGCCATGAAGGGCTTTATAGGTCATAACCAACACTTTGAATTGTGACCGGAAACTGATGGGACTAATGTCTAATGTCTATGTCTATATGTCTATGTCTAATGTCTATGTCTATATCTGTATTTATTTGTTTTTGTAGATTTTCACGGGTATAGGTATGTAGGTCTTGGCATATTCAGGTTTCTTCCCGTGTAAGGTTGATAGATTCCTGGTGACGTTTCGACAAGGTTCCACTCATCATCTTCAGGCTGTTGTCTTCGGCTTTGTGCTTTGTTCATCCGAGCACAAAGCTGAAGACAAGATAACGAGTGGGACCTCATCGAAATGTCACCAGGCATCTATCAACCTTACACAGGAAGAAACCCAAATATGCCAAGACCTACATCTCTATCTATCTATCTATCTATCTATCTATCTATCTATCTATCTATCTATCTATCTATCTATCTATCTAATTTTGTTTTCTTTTTCTTTTTTTCTGTCAAATCACCCTGGTATACCCAAATATGGGAGGGAGCATATTGCTTCCTTTTTGCCTCTTGGCCCCTCTAGGGGTCGTATCCAAGGCAGTTAATTTTTTATAGCCAACAAACTATATTCTATATGTGTAACATATTTTTGCTGATAATGAAAAGGAAAGGGACTAGTATAGATCTATTTCAAGCTTATTTTGCTCTCATCAGCTAGCCATACCCTTACCAGGATTTGAACTGATTGTGATTCCTAAAGATTTTACTGTTTTAGCTATTTTGAAACCTAATTTTGGACTACTGTATATCTTTTTTGTTTTCGATAGTCAATTGCCTCTCACTTCTCCGGTCTATTCAGAGCGTCGATATTTTGGTCAATTTTTTGTTTAGCAATTTTGTGAGCCAGCCATCTTCCTGGTTTGTTTGCAAACTCAAAATATCTCTCTTTTGCCTCCCCCCACTTTTTGGCTAGTTCTTCCTGGGTTAGTAGATTAATCTTATGTCGGAGTATACTACAATTTTCTACTGTTTTGATGTCCAGAGGAACTTTCTGTAATTTATTTTCTAATTTATTTAATTCCATAGTTAAAAGTGTAAATTTTCTCTCTTTTTTCCTTATAACGTTTAGCTGAATAAGCAATCGATAGCCTCCTAATATAGGTCTTAGTGGTATCTCATAGGTTTTTAATAGAAGTGAATTTATTATGGTTTATTTGAAAAAATACCTCCAACTCCTTTTCCATCAATTTTATTTCTGACATTCAAATTGAATAACTCTTTATTATGGTCATTGACCAGCATAATGGGATAGGCTCTAGTAATTTAGTTATTTGATATACAAAATATATTAAATTTATATATAACCCACCAAAGTGTAAAAATATGGTTCGCTCTGAGTCTGCGGAGAAGGGCGGCATAGAAATCTAATGAATAAATAAATAAAATATAAAAGTCTAAATGGAGGCAGGAGAACATTAGAAAAGTATAAAAGCATAGCAGTTCTACGTGAGAAACTATTATCTAGGTTACTATGTCTATTAGGCAGCTGTGCTGCCTCCCATGTTATGCCCATGTATCATCATCATTCCGTGATCAGCATTAGCTGCCGATTGGCCTCCAAATGCAATTTAAAGTGTTGGTTATGACCTATAAAGCCCTACATGGCTTAGGACCAGATTACCTATGGGACTGTCTCCTGCCTCATGTATTCCAGTGGCTGATTAGGTCCCACAGAGTTGGCCTTCTCCAGGTCCCATCAGTCAGGCAATGCCATCTGGTGGGGCCTACGGGAAGAGCCTTCTCTGTGGTGGCCCTGGCCCTTTAGAATCAACTCCCTTCAGAGATTCATACTGCTCCCACCCTCTTGGCCTTTTGCAAGGTTTTAAAAACTCATCTTGCTGGCAGGCCTGGGGCCGTTGAGTGTTAACACCTTGCTCCAGCTTATAATATGGATGTACAGTATATGATGGGATGAACGTGGATGAGTGTTTTTAAGAACTAGGTATACATTTTAGATTTGGATTTATTATATGTCTTGTATTTTTGTATTGATTCTTGTTGTGAACCGTCCTGAGTCTGCGGAGAAGGACAAGTAATAAATAAATAAATAAATGAATGAATGAACGAATGAATGAATGTTAAAGAACAGCCTATTATATAGCAAGCTAGGTCCAGACCAAGCTTAGCCAATAACACTGAGTCTCAACCACAACCACATCATCTTACAGATTTTGAGCATTATTATGGCAAGGTTAATATCTTGTCATGGATATTTAGATGGTACTCGTAAGATGAGGGTAGTGCAAATATCTCTATAATATGAATTCTGAAACTATACATGGACTGCAAATTCCATATATCATTGAGCAGGTAGATAGGCATTAAGGTAGATGAGCTAAATCTATCATGTTCTGCTGCATTCCCATTATCTACTTATATAGACGGTAGCGAAAGAGAGATAAAGTATTTTTGAAGTACTATTCATTTTCCCTTTTGAAAATTTTATCTCTATGATCATAACCTCACCTCCATTTTTCCCCCTAAGTCCATGTAAGCAATCTCAAAAACAAAGCCAGTAATGTTTCTTCTTCCAAAATGATATACTTAATCATAGCTCCAATGATAACTTTGATTAGTAAAGTGAAAGTCTTCATTTCTAATATCTTTACAGGAAGAAAACTCGAGGTCAGTTTTTACTGTAGAATAGATTTAAAAATCTGTCAATTCATATAATTTATTATTTCATAGAAAGGGATAGATCTATGGATTTATTATTACATGGGAGAAACAAGTTCTGAAAACATTTATTGCACGTATAATTTAATATCTTACTGCTATGTGCCTAATTATAGCATGCTTTGTGTCCTTTTAAAACAAAAACGTTATCCTAAAAGCAATGAATATGTAGCATATTTGCTTTAACTGTCATAATCAGTTCTTTAGATTTAAGATACTGTACTCCTTAATCATTCTACTCAAAGAGTGTATTAAAAAAACCAGCCAAAATCGGCAGGAGCCATTCAGCACTTTGACACCTTCATTGTCAATTGTAAGACTGGTTGTCATTAGTTTGCTGTTCTTTCTATTTAATTTTAGTCCCATCTTTCCATCTTGCTGTTTGACTTTGACTTACTGGTCCTTGCAGATCCTTTGTATTTCAGGTAGCGTAGGCTATTGAAGTTTTAAAGCATGGGTATCAAACTTGCGGCATCATGTTTCCCTTGCATTATATTTCACGATGTTGTTTCCCTTCACGGAACTGGGTAGGTGTGGCCTGCACTTGACGCATCTGGTTCAACTGGTCACCAGTTTGACCCCCCTGTTTTAAAGTTTTAAAAAACTCCAGTTTAAAAACCATGCTCATTTTCTTTCTGTGCAGTTGCCCTTAACATATATTCAGTACATAGTTTGAATAAAGAAAAGGAATGTATAAAGCCTTGTCCCACTCCTTTGCCAACCTGGAGCCTGTCTGTCTGACTTCTTTTTTTATATTTCTTGGTTAGTTTAATTATTCAGCATGCATCAACAATAATGTTTTACTTTTTTTTCCTAAAGCTAGCTTGAACATCCAAGATCTCTTTTTCCATGTTGGACCTTAACTTGCATAGGAAAGTCACAAGCATTATTTTATTGGCACATAAAATTAACAATATTGTGCAAAAGGTTGCACTTTCTGTTAAGCCCTATTTTTGGAATTCTCTTTAAAATATTATTGCGGTGTGTACACTATTTTGCAATATGGGCAGTGCAACAAGATTATGAAGTTTTTACATCAGCTCCTGGTTTGGGCATGTCTCTCCTCTGATTCTCTTTCTGTAGTCACAAATACATTGATCCTTCATTTTTCATGGGGGATGCGTTCCAAGACCACCCATGAAAAATGAATTTCCGTGAAGTAGAGGAAAGATATTTTTTTATATATATTTAATGAGTATTTGGACTTTTAAAACCCACCCTTTGCATTAAACAGTCATTCTATAATGTTTCTCAGCTGGAACTTCATGTGATATCCTACCAGTTTCTTTATTAGAATACAGTAGTATTGTAAAATAATTTTATGAAATTTTTAGTGGATTTAAATTTTTTAATGGATTTAAGCTCCTTTTCAAAACCCGTGAAATAGCGAATCTGCGAAAGATGAACCGTGAAGTAGCGAGGGATTACTGTATTCACCTAGACCAGGGGTATCCAACTCGCAATGACATATTGTCACCATGTGACGTATCACAACTTGGGGATGGTACATGGCCAGCACATGTACTGAGTCCTTCGGAACTGGGCAGCATAGAAGTCAAATGAATGAATGAATGAATGGATGGATGGATGGATGGATGGATGGATGGATGGATGGATGACACATCTAGTCCACAGGCTGCAGGTTTGACACTCCTGATCTAGACAGAGAGCCCTAATGCACATGAAATGAACAAGTTCCATGATACGTCTCTGCAAGACAAGAAGGGTTGATTCGCAGGGGTGGGCTGCTGCTTGGACGGAGGGGGGAACGCAGTGGGATAGCAAAAATGGAGCTCCACCTCAGAGCACCAAATTTACACTGAAAGATGCTGAAAGAAAATACAGGGCATCCTGCATAAGCCACACCCACAGTGTGGTAGTAAAATTTTTGGTAGCCCTTCACTGGTTGATTGCATGTTGCACTTCAGGCAACCATCAAAAGATATTTTACTTTTACTTTGTTCCTTACTGTCAATCCTACTACAAACCCCATCACAAACTATGCTTTTATTATGTTCTTCTTGCATTTCTTCCTTTTATCGTTCCTATCATCCATCTCCTCCCACTTATGACTGTAATGACTATAACTTGTTGCTTGCATCCTTATGATTTATATTGATTGCTCCCTGATTGCTTATTTGTACCCTATGCCAATCATTAAGTGTAGTACCTCATGATTTTTGACAAATGTATCTTTTCTTTTATATACACTGAGATCAGAGGAACCAAAGACAAATTCCTTGGGTGTCCAATCACACTTGGCCAATAAAGAATTCTATTCTATTCTTCTTTATCCCAGCTATCTTTTAACTGATCAGAGTTATGTACTGCCTTATGATATGGCATTTTGTCTAATAGCTGGCAAATCCATCAGAATCTAGCTAGGAACAGTTCAAATTGACTCCATTCAATTTGACTCTACAGGGATCCCTCGATTTTCGCGATCTCGATCTTCGCGAAACGCTATATCACGATTTTTCAAAAAATATTAATTAAAAATATTTTCCCACCCGATGACGTCACTCTCTTCCTTTCTCATCTTTCTTTCTCTCTCTCTTTCTCTCTCTTGCTTCTTCCTCTCTCACACTCTCTTCCTCCCTCTCTCATCTCTTTCTTTCCTTCTCTCACTTTCTCTATCTCTCCCCCTCTTGCTCTCAAGTGGTGGGCGGCGGGCGAGCGGCGGGCGGGCAGCAGCGAGGAGCCGAAGATCGGGGTTTCCCCTTTGCGTGGGCGGCGGGGAAGATCCAGGGAAGGTTCCTTCGGCCGCCCAGCAGCTGATCTGCTCGGCAGCGCCGCAGCAGCAAGGAGCCGAAGATCGGGGTTTCTCCTTTGCGTGGGCGGTGGGGAAACCCCGATCTTCGGCTCCTCGCTGCTGCGGCGCTGCCGAGCAGATCAGCTGCTGGGCGGCGGAAGGAACCTTCCCTGGGTCTTCCCAGGTGCGGAAGTAAAAACACCATCTGCGCATGCGCGGCCATGGAAAAAAGGGCGCGCATGCGCAGATGGTGTTTTTACTTCCGCACCACTATATCGCGAAAAATCAATTATCGCGAGGGGTCTTGGAACGGAACCCTCGCGATAATCGAGGGATCACTGTATATTCCTTTTAGGTTTTATGTTATTAACCTTATTTCATTAATCTTATTCTATTATGTTTGTTTGTTTATTTGTTTGTTTGTTTGTTTGTTTGTTTGTTTGTTTATTATTTATTTATTTATTTATTTATTTATTATTATGTATTTATTTATTTATTTATTTATTTTTTGATTTGATTTGATTTGATTTGTATGCCGCCCCTCTCCGCAGACTCGGGGTGGCTAACAACAGTAATAAAACAGTATATAACAATAATCCAATACTAAAAACAGTTAAAAACCCATTATATAAAAACCAATCATACATACAGACATACCATGCATAAAATTTTAAAGGCCTAGGGGGAACTGTATCTCAGTTCCCCCATGCCTGCTGGCAGAGGTGGGTTTTAAGCAGCTTACGAAAGGCAAGGAGGGTGTTATCCCAATTAAGAGCCCTAATGCTCATGGAATCAACAAATTCCATGATATTCCTCTGCAAGACAAGAAGGGTTGATTGCATGTTGGACTTCAGGCAATACCATCAGAAGATATTTTACTTTTATTTTGTGATCACCATGAGTTCTCAGAGTACTTAACAGTAGGTATTTCTTAATAAGTGACTTTTTGTGCAAATAGATAGCATTCCCTTCTTCCAAATTATAGATGATGTTCATGTAAATTTTAAAAAAAATCAGATACCCACAATCTGAGTTCAATTGCTGATGGTTACATTTCTTGGCAGCTGTACAGAAGTGGTTCCCATTGGCTTCTTCCAGAGTGTTTGTTTCACTTTCCAGTTGAGGTTACAGTCCTGCAATTTTGAGGCAGCCCTCCATCCAAGTTCCATTTATGACTGACCCCGATTAACTTCTGAGATTAGCCAAGGATAGTTAGATGCTGCTATCAGCTTTAGATATTTTGCACTATTAATGAATGTGTAAATCTAAATTGTCGCCTAGAGTCCGAAAGGAGTTGGGCGGCTTATAAATTTAATAAATTAAATTAAATTAAATATAATTTATTCTTATTTTTTTGTTTATGCACAGATTCATTCATTCATTCATTCATTCATTCATTCATTCATTCATTCATTCATTCATTCATTCATTCATTGCATTTATATGCTGCTCACTCCAAAACAGACTCTGAGCAGCTAACAACAGTCATAAATACAATACAAGTAAAAAGAGCAATAAATACATCAATAAAATCTACAGTGCCATGAAAATTACTATATCATTAAAAAAAAACCTTCATGCATATTTACATTCAATGCTTGGAAGATGCAGATTCTTGCATATTTTTCTCTCTGTTATCTATTTGTTTGTTCGGTAACTATTGTCAGCTCATAATCCTTCAAATAGGAAAATCAACTCTATTTAGAATAGAATAGAATAGAATAGAATTTTTATTGGCCAAGTATGATGGGACAAAACAAGGAATTTGTCTTGGTGCATATGCTCTCAGCGTACATAAAATAAAATATACATTTGTCAAGAATCATGTGGTACAACACTTAATGATTGTCATAGGGGTCAAATAAACAATGAAGAAGCAATATTAATAAAAATCTTAGGATATAAGCAACAAGTTACAGTCATACAGTCAACATGGGAGGAAATGGGTTTAGTAGATTTAGTAGAAAGTCTGACAGTGTTGAGGGAATTATTTGTTTAGTAGAGTGATGGCGTTCAGAAAAAAACTGTTCTTGTGTCTAGTTGTCTTGGTGTGCAGTGCTCTGTCGCGACGTTTTGAGGGTAGTAGTTGAAACAATTTGTGTCCAGGATGTGAGGGGTCAGTAAATATTTCCCCCGCCCTCTTTTTGACTCGTGCAGTATACAGGTCCTCAATGGAAGGCAGGTTGGCAGCAATTGTTTTTTCTGCAGTTCTGATTATCCTCTGAAGTCTTTGTCGATCCTATTGGGTTGCAGCACCAAACCAGACAGTTATAGAGGTGCATCCCTATACAAACAGAATGCTTATTGATGACATGTTTTCTTATACCCTGTTTT